>NW_019385136.1:60825-175933 GCF_000671375.1 Centruroides sculpturatus | reverse complement strand
GAAATGTTTGCGACGTTGTATCCAAAACTAAGACAAAATAAATTCAAGTTTTTTAATTCTTTTAAAATATCTATAAAATCCTTTGACGATGGTTGGTCTCTTTTAGATTTCATCAATAAATAGATCAGTATCGAAATGATCGTTCTCCATTTCAGCACATATATCTCAAAGCACTCGGCTAACGCCCACAAAACGCGCGATCGCATGTACGGTAACATGGCAGCACATATATCTCAAAGCGCTTGGCTGACGCCCGCAAAACGCGCGATCGCATGTACGGTAACATGGCAGCACATATATCTCAAAGCGCCCGTAAAGCGCTCGCAAAACGCGCGTTTTAACAAAAATCTATAAGCGCTCGCAAAACACGCGTTTAACGCGCGCTTGGCTTTTGAGTGTGTACGGCTACATAGAACTCTTGGTTCTTTTAAACGCGCGTTAAACGCGTGTTTAAAAGCGCACGTTTAACGCGCGTTGAAAAACGCCTAGTGTGTACAGGGTCTTAAACGCGCGTTAAACGTTCGTTTAAAAGCGCGCGTTTAACGCGCGTTGAAAAACGCCTAGTGTGTACAGGGTCTTAACCAATTACCATTTACTTTATTTTTAGTATGTGAATGCTTATTGGTTAACTTCTAACTCTTGATCTTTATTTGTGAATACATATAAAAATGAAGAACTGTCTGGACTTTGCATTAAAGAAAAATCTGTAACATCTTACATTCAGCTTGTATGAAATGCCAGAAGCCAAAAATTGAGAATCCAAAACAGTGAATTGACATTGAGGATCTGCAATATTTTCTGTTCTCAGATTTTGCACATTTGACATTATTATAAATATGGATTAAACTATTATAATAAATAATAATCTTTTCTAACTCCTTAATGATGAACAGTGATTTTAATTAAAAGTAATTTTGTTATACTTTACAATGTTCAAATACATTTTTTAAATACCAATAGTTATTAACTTTATTATTTATTTGTTTTTTTTTCAGTATTAATATGTTAAATTAAATTTATAAAAATGGAATTCAAATATTAAATTATCTTGTATTGTTATTACATTAACAGAGCTGCCAAGGATCCTTTAGGAGATTTTATTCATGCACAAAATTAGAAAAAGTGAGATAATTGATTTTATACAAATGTAGCTCAAGTCACACATCAATAGAATGCAATCAGTCAAAATACAACTTGATGGAATTTTTTTTCAATTTCAGTTCACTTAAGAACAAGTTTTATTACACACTTTTATTAGCTTGCAAATTAGTTATACAATTTAGGATTTAATATCTGTAGAATGTTCCTTATTATACAACCACATTCAAAGAAATGACATGGTTCAGGTACTGTACAACCAGTGCTGACACTTCAGAAAAATTAGATATACCAATTGTTTGTGAAGAAAAACCAAATTAATTAATATTTCTAAGTTTTTTAATAACCAAAATTTAATCAACTATATCTTTTGTTTATGAATATGCCTTTTACCAATATTAATATTTATTTTTGAAGATCATTTCACATATCTTGGTTGGGCGATACGCTACTCCGGTTGATATTCTGGAAGTTTTAAAAAGTTTACGAGCCCCTTTTTTAGTAATGCATAGTGACCTTATCAAAGATTTGTCAACATTTTATTTATTGATGACAACAAAGTTCTTTTTAATCAGTTTTTAAATTAAGTAATGATGATGATAAATTATTATTATTAAACTTAGAATGAATCTTATACCATTTATGAATTTTACAAAATATATGTCATTTATGAATTTAAAATATACAGAAATACAAGTAATAATATAATAATAGTAATAGTAATACAGACTAGCTAAGTGTCACAATTTAGACCGGGTTTACTGTACAAAAATAAATATCACATCTCAGGTTCTTGTCTTTGAATCCCTCAGCTTTCCTTTTAGGACCAAAATATGAGTGGTACATCTTTCAATTTTTTCGTTTATTTTATCCTAAATTATTTTTACTGTGTCTTATAAAACTTATTTAGATATAGCTTATTTCAGTAGTCTTGGCTGGCTGTAAAAATGTGCAATAGCTGGGATCAGTCTATTTACTAAGTGAAGGGAATGGACAGTCAAAAAGTTCTTGGAATTACCCTCCAGATGGCAGAGATAAGATTGCATTCCCATTACTGTGCTGGGAAGATTACATTCTCTGCTTACAGCTACAACCAGTCTGGACATGTTTCAGTGCACAGTGGCACATATTGTTCCATTTCATTTTGATGTGAGTGTTTGTCTTTCAGCATCATTTTGCAATTTGAACAATGCATGAACATCCACTTCATGTGAAAATTGGGAAAATATGCTTCAAAGACACTATTGGCTCTACAGCAAGTTTACGGTGATACTGCATTAAAGAAATCCAGAGTTTGCAACTGGTTTTCACAGCTTATCAAAGAACAGGAAATATTGGAGGATGATGAATGCAGTGGGAGGTCATCTGCATCCGGAACTAAAGAAATCATTATCAAAGTGTGACAACTGATTTGTTCTGATCCACAAATGTCCATTGTGATATTAGAACAAGAAGTTTGTATCTCTCATGGATCTATTCATGCAGTTCTGTCAATGTGAAAGTTTGAAGTTGAGACATGTCAGTGTAAAGTGCATTCCAAGGCAGCTAACCATGGATCACATGGAATGTTGCATGCTCATCACTGGAGATCTGTTTGAAAAAGTACACAGGGCCTAATATTTATTATGATCATAACTGACGATGAGTCATGGGTGTTCGCCCATGATTCAGAGACAAAGATGCAGTCATCACAGTGGCACACAGTATCATCTCTGCAATGAAAGAAATCATATCTAATCAAATCTAAGGAAAAAGTGATGCTTATTGCATTCTTTGATGTGGACAGTGATGTACTGTGAGTTTGTACTGCCTGGACAGTTTATTACTGATTATTTCTAGATGCAAGTTTTGGTAGACTATGAGAAGCAGTTCAGAAGAAACACTGCAACTGGTAGGAGGGTGGTTTATAAATCACAATAATACACCAAGTCACCTTTCACTTGTTTTGCAGTAATTTCTCATCAACAAGACTTCTTACAATTGCCCAACCACTGTACTCACCAAATTTCATTCAGAGTGGCTTTTAGATGTTCCCTACAATGTGGGTCTCGAGGAAATGTTTTTCGCAACCATGGAGTACATCAAATCAAGTGCAAAGACTGCTCCAGAATATTCCAAAGTGATTCCAACAATGGCAGAATTGATAGGGCAAATATAATTACTGTAATTTCATGCAGATAACCCACAGGTAATCTTTGTTTGAAAGATGATTCAAAAGAGGATGTGGGTTATGTGATGAGAAAAGTTATATGCCAATTTTGAATTCCAGTCGAAGTTGATTCTACTATAATTATGTTATATTTAATTTTTTCTGGGATTATTTTACTGTTATTACCAGACAAAGAAAAATTAGTCAAAACAACAATAAATCATATTTAATTTTTACACTTAATTCATATAATTAGGACAGTTCATAAACACCTGTAATCAATTCTTTTTCTGTGAATTTTTGTCCGATGGAGATAATTATGATTAATTCTTTTGAAGAAATCTTTTGTTAATAAATGGTGGTTCCTATTTTTTTTGGAAAGGACTTTGTCTTCAAAAGAATTAATCTGTAATCAAATTACAGGAGTGGCTGGTGAATGCAGTAGTGAATTTCTCAGTGGCCATTTCCTTGTTAACACTAACTTGTAAGTACCATGCCGCCCGCACACACTTGCACGTGTATGCTACTGTACTCAGTTATTGTCTTTGCTAATGTATGCTCTGATTGAAAGTTATTTAATTTTTTAAATTTTATACTAATGTTAACTTAATTAAAATTGGTTTCTGCATTACAGATTGGTTTAAAAAAAGTGAAAAGGTAATATCATTAATTTTGATTTTGTTAATTATTATTTGAATTAAATGAATAATTAATAAAAATCAAATAAAATTATTGTATTTTATTTTATTGTAATTATTTTTATGTAATTATTAGTTGATGTTACTGTAAGATAGCAGTCTAACTGCATACCTTTAAAAGAAAAAAATTTATATTAATTATTAATATTTAGTGAGAGTATAGTCTGAATAACAATCTTGTATGTTTCAGAATGAGACTGTTTTTCTTGCACTGAAAGTTCAAGAAAAACTCTCCATTAATTCATCATTATCATTTGACTTAATGTTACTCTATGTCATTATTATTTATTCATAGTGATATGTTTTGATTTCTCAAGTTAGCACTCAATACAGTCAATTTTTTAAAATTCTATGTGAACAAATAATGTGTTGTTTTAATTTTTAATTTCTACATGCATAATAACAATTATTGCATATAACATAAAGATGCATTATTTCCATATTATACAGAGATCACATTATATTTTCTATCAATCACATTTCTCAGTAGTTCATGTTTAAAGTTTAATATATAATTATACATATACAAGTCTTTATTGTCTCATATAAACTTTGAAAGTACACCATAAAGTTTCCATTTCTTAAGAAATAGTTTGTCTTTTTCAATATTTGATATGCAGTTGCATATAATTTTGCAAAACATTGTGTATTTTGCCCTTTCCTTTTGACTTTTAAAGTGAGTTTTCACAACAGTAGCAATTCATCAAAAAAATAGAAGAGTTTTATGTGCAATAACATTTTCAATAAAAATAATCCAAGTGATTAAATATTGATACATTAAAGTGTATAAATGTAGTTTCTGAGTCCTGCACTATTTGAAATTCTGAGAAACTTGGTTTACATGTTCTAATACATGAATAATAAATACCATAAAACTTTTTATAACCATTTAATGGGATATTTTTTTAATATTGGTTTTGATGTTACTGTTATTTTTATATTGCAATAAACTATTTCTATTAGAATATACAAATGAAATATTCCAAGCAATTTATAAATTGGATAATTATAATAATGAAATTAATGAAAAAATAATTTTTACTTGAATACAAAAAGTTACTGTAAAAATTATATATTTATTTATATAAAACAGCAAATAAATAATAGATAAAAATAAGAAATAAATTCATGTGTGAGCAAAAGTTTTTGATTTGATACAATAAATATAAATAAATGTTGTAAAGTAGTTTAAATTGAAAGTACAAAAAATGATGTTTTTGAAAATTCCATAGACCATTTCAGTGTATATCTAATGGAAATGATATATAAGCTCTATGAACATTTATTATTATTATTACAGGCAGTGCCATCAAGTGGCTGTTTGGCTTCCTCAAAACAAACAACCATATTCTCAAAATCACAAGAAAAACCAAATAGCAAAATAAAACATAAATAAACAAATATAACATACAACACTGCAAATTGAACAGGTTTTACAAGTTAAACACAGTTAATATTCAAATAATGTAATTATATATTATTTGTACTACAAAGGTAGAATATACAGTAAGTATAAAAACATATACAGAAATTCACAAAGTATGGATAAGAAGTTACTGGTCACAATTTATGTACTAATAATTGGTTATTTATATGAGTTAAAATAATATAGTAAGTAACCACAAATTCCCTATACAATATGGTCTTGTTTTATATGAAATTTGCATATTGGCATGTACTATATAAAACAAAATTCCACATATATTCGTGCTTCATTCTAAGTGATCTCAGATGATAGCCTAAACTTATGCAACTATTCACAACAAAAACATGTAAAAATGTTTTTAATGTTTTATTTATGTTTTTACTACAATGAATAACATTTTAGTCATGCTCCTGAATATACAGAGTAAAAGTTTATTATACCATATTGAGTACAATAATTGAGAAAAATGCATGCAAACCAAGGAGCAAGTAGCATTCAGTAGTTCTCTATGTTGGAAGCTGGAGAAATATAGTTTGTTGATTTAAGAATCAGGTTCAGTGGCACTAAGATACTCTCTTCCTGATTCTCTCAATGACACCTACAGAATGACCATTGTCTCTATGCATTAGATTGTACCCTTAGTTCCTAGTTATTTTTATACACAGTACTCATTAATCTAACATATATGGGACTTGGACAGTGTTTGATAAGAAGATTGTCAGATTGTTGGTAGTAAGATGAATTCAATGGTACTGTATATGAACAATTTGACAGCATGGATTCAACTGTTAATGATGCAGCAAAACAGAAGTTGGAATACTGATCAAAACGTGTGAACATACTGCTCGTTGTTGGTAATCAATATATTTTGGGGCCAATTTTTATATTCACACAGTATTGTGCTATAAGATACTTATTACTAACCCAAGGTGAAGATCCCAACTTTTAATATCATGCTCAAGCTCAAGTGTATTCAAGTTTGGACTCAATGTCATGCCACATTTAGTGGGAACTAGTAGGAAACATGCCTATGACTTGGCATGTTTCCTACTAGTTCCCACTAAGCACTTTTTGTATCAGCACAGTCAACTCTTTGTATCATCAACACTGGCAGCAGTGTTGATGATACAAAGAGTTGACTGGCATCATATTACTGAATATGTCAAACTAGCAAAAGGTCAGATTACTGAAATTGTATTGTATATTTTTCTGTATTATTTTTTTAAAGTTTTAGTTTAATTTTTTATCGAGTGAATATTGTTGCATTTAATATAGTAATATTGACCAAATAAATCCTAGAAATTCATGAAATCTTTTATGTAGTATATTATTTAGATTTATTCAGATCAGTTTCTTTTTCCATTTACAATATAAAAATTACAAATTAGTTTTTTTCATAAAATGGTTAAACATATGTAGTTAAACAATGGAGTTAAACATATAATTAAGAGGAAAATTTTGAGTAAAATCAAAAGTTAGGATAAAAAATCCTGTGAATTTTCTCTTGTGGATAAGGTAGCTGAATAGTAAAATATTAGCTTACTGCTGTAGAGCCGTATTCAAGTTCAAACTCAGTTCAGATCTCCATAATTTATTATTGGCAGTGAAAGTTGAGTCTTCATTCTTATCTCTTCATCTATGTTGGTTGACTAGAGTTGCCAGTCTTTGATTGAAAATAAAGGAAAAGGAGATAATGATGTTTTACCAGCTATACAAACATATTGGTTATCACAATGTTGAATTCCAGTTTTATACAGAAGAAAGATGAATAGTAAACAGGAATAGAATCCAGTTTATTATTGGCTTTTTTTCCCCTGCAGAACACCATTTCTTGCAATCAAAATTCTTAAGCCTTTTGTAATCAAATCTACCTATAATGGACATAATTGTGACTGGTCATATAGCTTACAATGTGTTGTTGCCTTGCATAATTAATCTAAATTTTCAGTTGATACTAATAAATGTTAGTACATTTCGTTAGTTTTTCTTAGGTTTATTTAATGTAACTTTTTTTTTTGTCTGGATATAAATGCAGAAATGATAATTTTTTTTTTTAAATTAAAAAAAAAAGATTAAAGAAAAGAGGACCATTTCTGTTTGCGCACAGAAACCCAATTGACCTCTAATTCGTCATTTGACCTTGACGTCACGAAGGAAGGAATCCATTGTTTGATAAATTTTCGTATATGATATCTATAACAACTGTTCTTATAACGAGATGGGGGATATTCATTATAATTACTTACATCCGGCACAACGAAAGAGACACGTTAAGTAAGCACAATGCAACGTATGTCGTGCAGTTAAGCAGGCATTACAGGATGACAAATTGATAAGGTTTCGACTTGCTGCCAGTGGTATTTGTGTATGTGATAATTTGTCTTTAGATAGGAACCGTCGTTATTCTATGCCGTCTATCTCACTCTAACGTGTTTAAAACCTTCGATTTTTCTCCCCATCGTGATGATGATCCTGAGACGAATTCGTGTATCACTATTAAGGTTAGTTAAATGCAGTCATGTTTATCTTCTCCAGAATTAAAAAAAATATATATAAATTTAATATATATATTTTTTAAATTAGCGAATATTGCGCATATGTTTGTGAATTTTTAAGTAAAGTTTTACTTTCTTTAATTAAAATTAAACCAGTTTTTAATCTCAATTGCCATTTTCTTTGGATAAAATGTGTGATGTAGAGTATCATTTTATACTTAAAGATCTATGATTATACGTATTTAACATTATAATTTATGTGCTGAATTTAAATTACTACAATTTGGTATAATTTTAGTACAAATTGTAAATGCAGTTATTTAAGTANGGAACCGTCAAAATTTCTTCCGTATAGCGAGAATCGTTAGGTCTACCGTAACAGTTGTCATAGTAACTGAGTTTTATCGATTACGTAGATCCAGACATGCCAAAATAATTTTTTTTTTTTTTTGCTGTCCTTGACACCAGATGGCATCGAAGATAGTGTGAAGTTTATATACTGTATAGTACATTTATTAAATATGAATTTTATACATAACTACGCTTCAAAATTTTCTTTTTAATTTACTTATTAATAAAATGTAATAATAATTTTAATTTTATGAAACAATAAATTAAAATTTTTTTTTATTCAGTACATTTAATCCTACATTCAAATATGTTAAGCATTATTGCAAGAAAGGCAACAATTTGAGGCGTACTTTAGTTATTATTATTTTTTTTAATGATAAATTAAATACAAATTGTGAATGTACAGTACAAGTTAAACCTCGATATAGTGCCACCCCAGTAAAGAGCCATTGAATAGATTATTTTCCATAAATATTAAATAGAGGAGCTTGCGGTATCTGAATTACTAAATTACAATTTTTCTTGCGAAATTTATTACCAAATTACGTGATTTTCAGAATTTTGTTTACACCTTATTCTTCTATACCCTATAATTTTTATTGTTTTAGATACTTTGGTTTGATGCCAGTTTCAGATGGCGATAAATCGAATTTGACTCTATTCATTTCTGTGTTTGTTTATTTGTTTTTATTTATTAGATTTATTTTAGAAAATGTAATTTATTTCAATAAAAAAATTTGAATATTTTCTTTATTGAAGCAACGAGGATTATATAAATTCATTGGTTATCCATCCAACCAGAATTTGAAATTGTCTGAAGAACGCTCTATTTTTTACAGTAATTTTCAGATATTCGTGTAAATAATATATATTAAATTGATCTAAATTGTTTAAGCTATAAAAGAACATTTTTCATCCCGGATAAAGTAATTCTTTAGCATACGCAGTAATGAAATGCCGCAGCCTTGTGCCATATATGTTGGTCTACCTCGATATTGGTCTTATTATAAATATTACTGAATACTTTTCGAAAAATGGCATTCTAAATCACACTTTGAAACAAAAATTTATTGCTTTGATGATGAGAATAAACTGAGAATGTGATGCGAGTCGGATTTTATTTGTATATTTATCACTTGGAATGAAAAGCATCCCTATAGTAAATACTGCAAATGGATTCTAAGGCCATCAAATTAAGCAATATACTTAAATTCGTCAGACAATGAATAATTCACGATGTAAAAGAATTTTTGTAATAAAATTCTGAGCCATTGACTCTAAAATTTAAGTAGTATATATGAAAATAGGCTGCAAGAGCTGTAACGGAGCTAACCATTAGTTATATTTTTAATCGTAAAACTTAATCAAATATTTTAATATTATTTATAGTCTGGCGTACTTATATAAACATGCCTGGCTGTGGAATGACCTACTTATCCCGTTTATTATAATGATATTTAAGTGCCAGATGGTGATTGGTATAGGTGCATGTAAAACCTCATTTGTGGTAATCGCGTTTTCGTTTGCAACACAATTAAAATGTAAAAAATGCGCATTTATTTCATTTCAAAATAATAATATTATGTAAGAATTTCCACAATAATGACTATTATTAACTTATCTCGTAATCGGAATTTTTAAGGCTATTCATTTTCTACACAGTAAGCTTATTTCATAAAGGAAATAATGATATTTAAAGGGAAAACAACAATAAACTGAAAATTATATTTTTAAATTATAATTAATTTGTGTATATATAAAAAAAATGTTAAAAATTAATAAAAAAATTTACGATTAATTATAGATAAAATATGTTTGTTGATATAATTTTTTGTTATATACTTATAAATCTTATCTAATGTTTAAGCTGCTGTGAGACGTGTTATATAGCCCTGTATTGTACAGTACATACGCACACACAGAATGACATCTATATTATAGAGTATAATTAAATACGTTATGTAATATAGAAGCTAGTCTATATTATTTAGCCATTTATAATGCTCTATAATATATACATAATTAATTGTAGAATGTACAATAAGGAATACAAGTTCACACTAAGTATTCATAAGAGAACATTTTAATAGATTAAGCGAATTCAATAAAATGTATTTTTCTAAAACATAAAATAAAACTTAGAAACGATTTTAAATACACTTATCATCATATCTTTGATGACATCATGCAGCAATTTATGTCGAGTTATTCAAAAAACGAGATTCATTGTTGGTATTTATAACTCCAAAAAATCGAAGTAATTTATTTTATAAAAATTCCATTTCTTTTTCTATCTTTTAATTTTATTTAACATATCATAACATTTAGTTTAAAGTAATTTTATTATATATTTATTAAATTAGGATATAACAACGTACGAAGCGTAGTTAGTTAATTTTTTTTTCTTTAATATATTTATTATTAAAAACAATTTTTAACACAATTAATTATCTGCATCCGATGGAGATAGCATTAAATTTGATTAATATAAAATAAATTTAATTATCTTACGAAGTTTTAAACAGAAAATCATTAAAGTAGATACATTTTTTTTTAAATTAAAAAAAAAAGATTAAAGAAAAGAGGACCATTTCTGTTTGCGCACAGAAACCCAATTGACCTCTAATTCGTCATTTGACCTTGACGTCACGAAGGAAGGAATCCATTGTTTGATAAATTTTCGTATATGATATCTATAACAACTGTTCTTATAACGAGATGGGGGATATTCATTATAATTACTTACATCCGGCACAACGAAAGAGACACGTTAAGTAAGCACAATGCAACGTATGTCGTGCAGTTAAGCAGGCATTACAGGATGACAAATTGATAAGGTTTCGACTTGCTGCCAGTGGTATTTGTGTATGTGATAATTTGTCTTTAGATAGGAACCGTCGTTATTCTATGCCGTCTATCTCACTCTAACGTGTTTAAAACCTTCGATTTTTCTCCCCATCGTGATGATGATCCTGAGACGAATTCGTGTATCACTATTAAGGTTAGTTAAATGCAGTCATGTTTATCTTCTCCAGAATTAAAAAAAATATATATAAATTTAATATATATATTTTTTAAATTAGCGAATATTGCGCATATGTTTGTGAATTTTTAAGTAAAGTTTTACTTTCTTTAATTAAAATTAAACCAGTTTTTAATCTCAATTGCCATTTTCTTTGGATAAAATGTGTGATGTAGAGTATCATTTTATACTTAAAGATCTATGATTATACGTATTTAACATTATAATTTATGTGCTGAATTTAAATTACTACAATTTGGTATAATTTTAGTACAAATTGTAAATGCAGTTATTTAAGTAGAGAATGTTACAAAATGGCATTTAAATATAATTTTTGAAGAGGATAAAAAAATATTTTTATATATTTAAAAATTCCTTTTAATATTCTTTCTGATTATTAAGCGTTACTTCATTATGTTACATTATTAAAATATAAAGTAGCTAAGTAACTAATATGATAACTAAATTTTTTTTAATTATTACATCTTTTTATTAGTATCTTCATTCACAGCAGTAGTCATGATTATATTTAATTAATAATTAATATGTAATTATCATCAATGTAAGAATAATTCCAAATATTTCTAAAATTTTTTCTGAATATTTAAAGAATCCCATAATTGTATATCATTTATTTTTGCTAGTTTCTATTCTAATTGTTTAATTAATATAATATAATTAATTTTATTTAACATAAATTTTTCTAATAATGTGAATTTAAATTGATGATGATGATTCTATCTAATTGGAATTTAAGTGACATGGTTTTTTTTAATAACAATTTTCAGTTTTTGCCTATATTTTATTTCATTTTTTTAAAGAGAATGAAAAATTATAAATGAAGATTAGATATAAATTTTCTGTAGTTTATTATATTTTATTTTTCATTTGAGATGGGAGTGTTGCAATTTTATTAAAAATGATTGAAATTTTGTAATTTTTTTAACAATATATTCATAATACAGGTTTACAATCTTAAATATTATTTTGCCACGAAGATTGCTTTTCTCTTGGAACACGATCCTTTTCCAATTAAGATTTTTCTTTTTTATTTCAGAATTTTTATTAATTTAGCTGTTTTTCCCTCCTCAAATCTCAGTCATTTGTTTTATCATTTCAAATATTTTGTATACAGGTTAACAACATTCGTTAATAAGTACTGGTGAAATATATAATAAACTCCCAACAACCTTTAAATAACCAGTAAAATATTTAAAATAAAGGTCAAAAACGTTTGTAATACTTTTAAATATTTTACTAGTTATTTAAAGGTTGTTGGGAGTTTATTTCAAATATTAAAACTAATGAGGAGAAAAGCAGCTAAATTTGTAAAATATCTGAAATCTCAGAATAATTAACTGTATTATATAAAATGTATAATATAAATATGAGATTATTTGTTTTAATTATAATATAATTATATACTACATACTATGTATTGTAAGATTACTTGTTTGACACTGAGTGTAGGATGGCCTATAAATCAGTTAACCAAGATATATGCTAAGATTATTTTAAGGATGGTTAAAACTGGTTTAAAATATCTTTATGTTGATATTTGTGATTCAACCATTTCCAATAAAGCAATTAAGTCATAAATAATAATGTGCAGCTGTTCCAAACCAGTTCTAATTGTTCTTAAAATCATTTTAGCACTCAGTATATATCTCGATCAACTTACCTTTGGGTTACACTATTTATTACAAATGAAATTTATGCTTAAAGGCTAATAATGCAATTTTTTAAGAAAAATTACTGCATAATTTTTAAATAGATTCTATATTTTATACATACATTTTTAAAAATTTATTGTGTTTTTTCATATTTTATAATTTTTGAAAAAATACTTTATTACATAAATATTATGATTGAATTATTGAGTAGAATGTATTTTCAGTTTAAATTTTCTAAAATCATTGTTTTTAAATAAAATTTTATAAATAAATATTGTTTGCTAATATAGTTTTTTCTAAATGTATACTTGTGCAACTACATAGTAATTTTGAAGATGAGTGTTAATTTTTTGAACACCTGCTTTAGGGGGTAAATTCATAGTTAAATAAACTTATACAAATACTTGTATATACATAGTTATTTAACTTAATTGTTTTTCCCTTGTACATTAGTCTAATAATCAAATAATTTCTTTGGTATGTAATGTTATTACTGCAAAGCTTTAGTATTTGTAGATGAAGAATGCTATTTTTAATTGTAGATTGTTAGAAATTGTTCAGAAAAATAGATTTTAAAACCTGTTGAGTTTAAGTAGCAATGTACATAATATTAGTACAGAAAAAGGCAGAAATTTGTAAAGAATTGTACTTCAGATTTATATAAGATGATGATGATGTTTTTGTGTTTATAGTTAGGGAAATTTGCTTAATTTAAAATAAGATATTTTCAAAACAGTTAACTCTCTGATTAATGGCAGTTTAAATGACAAAATTTTGTTTTACAGATTTGTTCACTTTGAAATATTACTTGTTTTAAATTGAGCACACAGAAATTATTCATTCTTATAATCAATTCTAATCAGGAAACAAAAAGATTTGAAAGAATTTATTTTTAAGATATATATATGATTATAAACATACTATTTTTTACTTTATGTATTTTATTTTATTATTTATTTAATTTTTTATATTTTTCCTTGTGGTGATGTATTGGGAATATGAAATTCCTGAAAATATTTAAATCTACTCAATTTTAGATGTCTATAAGTGTTAGTAGTAATTATATATGTATATTCATTGGTTTAACAGTCATGTAGTAATTTTAAAATAATTTTTCTGTCGTAATCATTACTTTTATAACTTAAATTTACCACATTATCTGATTTTTTTTCTGAATGTAAATGATTATGTTGATGTTTTGTGGCCATCCTTCTAAATTTTACTGGGTTATTTATGTATCTTTTATATAACTACATATACTTTTTGTTATCAAAAATTAACTTTTTTAAAATTTATCTAACATACATAAATAGTTTGCTGACATGATATGATAATATGGAAGATAATGCTAATCTTTGAAATTCTTAAATTTCTGCTGTTAAAATATTTTTTCTATGTTCATTGGTTGATATATAGAACTTGTTATGATATCATTAAATCATTTTGACATGTTCTCTGTTCATATTTTGTAAATTATAGAAAATAAACTTACTCATTTTCTGAGTTTGATTGAAGTAAAATATTTTTTTGCTGTAATTCTGAAATGAAGATAATACAAAAAATATCTGATGCAGTTTAAAACATTAAAGTATAAATTTTTATGGTAAATCCAATATCTCTTTCAATTCTTTATGTAGGATAATCAAAGTGATTTGATCTGGTAAACAGATCTTAATTTTTCTTATTAACATAGTGGCAGATGATAAAGTGTTTTTCAAAGAACTGTCATTTAGTGCATAAACTTTACAAGACATAAACTGGAACCAGTTTTTGTCAAAATAAGATAATTAATGTAAGATATTATAAGACATGAACATAAATATAGAGCATAACTCTGTCTAACTTTTCCATGATGTCAAAATTATTGTGAAAAACATTTACCAGGTTTTTACCTGACCCATTTCTAATATACAAGAAATACAAATTCCAGATATTTATCTACCTGATAATTAGGAAGAATATCATTAAATAATATATGGAAAAAGTGGAAATTACTTAGTTCTTTTTTAAAAAATATTCATGCTATTACTAATTTTTTAATTTACTAACACTTTTAAATTCATTCATTTTGTTTACACTTGAATTATGAGCAGCAATATGGAAAAGGAAGCAGCATCTTTGAGTTTTGTATCTCTTGATAAATGTAATGGCAATATGAATAATAAATCAATAATAGATAATAATAATAATAATAATAATAATAATAGCACTGTGATAACATATAAACTATAATTTAAAAAATTGTAAAGAGAAAATAACAAAATCATATAATAAAAAGGGAAAAATCTAGTTTATTTAAAGCTCTGCATTGAGTTTTAAATAAAATATTATTAGAAGGAATGAGTTTTGTAAATAGCATTAAAATAATACTTAGTAAGTATAATTAATACAAATGTAGAATACATAAAAGTGTTTTATCATTACTCATTCAATATCAATTGAGTCTATAAATATCAGATCATCATGATATGCAAATTCAATGATTAAGAATATATAGATGAAATTAATCAATCAAAATAAAGAATTGCAGAATAAAAGAAAAACAAAAAGTAAAAGTTATAATTACTATGCATAAGCAATTTTGAATAAAGAAAAATAATTGGAAAAGTTAAATAAAGCAAAAATAGAAATTAGATAGAAAACTCAAAACACATATTTACAAAAATAATACAGTAAAACCTATGTAAACCAGAATCACACTGTATATTGTACTGAATATTTTTTCTGCTTTGGAAAGGTTTTGCTGTACTATATATACGATCAATCTTTGTTTTATCATTTATTTGCCTCTAAAACTGGAGTTAAATTAAGGTTCAGCTAAACCTCAATATGAATTATGTAATTATAGTAATGGGTATCATACATGAGATTTAAAGTTATGTAATTTGATGGTAACAGTAGACAAATAGTATTTTAAAGTCCACATCAAATTAGATATAATACTAGATGTATACACTGTCAGACAGCATTAAAATTGCCATCTGATAGTGTATACATCTAGTATTACAATGGTAACAATGTCAATGCTTTGCAACATTGCTTTGAAAAATTGTACATTTAGCAATTCACAGTTAATAAAGGCTTTTCTGCTTAAAACTTATGGGCATGATAGGGTGAATGCTATTTTAGGAGAGTGTTATATTAATTTATGATTGTAGTGGATATTATGATTTGATAATGTAATTTAAAGATTGTGTGTTGTTATTTACTTATTACAGTACTTATAATTTACTTTTATGAATGTTATTATCAATCAGTCATAGTGTTTATATAGTAAACAACAACTTGATATATTAAGATCAGATAGGGTCCAGGTAGCATAACTGGAAGTGCACCTGTAGTTTGAATCCTGCTTCATGCCAATTCATCTCTTCAGTTATTCTAAATTTAAAATTAATTTAATTTAATTTTAATTGTTAAATTTATCAAGAGATGACAGCTTAACAGTCTACCTCTAGCCAAATTGATTTGTTATCTAATTTGTTACTAGCCTTAATATAGTCTGATAGATAATCTGGAAATCACTTGGTAATATCAATCATAGTATTTAAACAAATATAAATGTAATAAAAAAACACATTTATTCATATTTTTACTTTAATTATAAGTTTATTTCAATATAATATACCTTTGAATGACGAACGTTTCAATCGTCGGATAACATACATTGGATCCACATACAGATCCCTGGAGGCTAGGATACGGGACCACAAATATGATGTGTCGAAGCAGAAGTATAATACGGCTCTAGCACGGTATGCTACCGAGCCCGGGGTTTCCCCATGTTGGGATGAGGCTACTCTTTTACATAGGGCCTTTGACCGACACGACTTACGCTCGTTGGAGGCTATTGAGATTTATAGAGAAACCATAAAGGGAAGCTGCATTAACTCCGATTATATTCCGATTCCACAATCGTGGAAATATTATTTACATTGCCACAAGGCGCAACAATAATCGGAAGTTTAATTATTTTTAATCTTTCTGCTATGTATAAGAAATCAAAGCGTTTACATCACGCTAATTTTCACAACTATTTAATAATATTTAATGTATAGCAGTATTTACATAGCGCTAATTTTCACAACTATACAATAATAATTTATGTATAGCGTTATTTTAAAATAATTTTTTGTCTTGTAAGCGTAACGATTTTTATATCTTACGCATCGTTTAAATATTTAAAAGTTCGGAACACAGCTGTATTCGATTATTAGAATCCTTCAAAAGATAGAACTGTTTTTTAATGTTTCATCCTGAAGAGGGCCTCTAAAAGACGGCCGAAAACGTTAGAATATTAAAATCTTTTGACTGCTGGAAGTAGTATTGAGGTGTTAAGTGTTGTGTGTAATATAAGTCATATCAAAAATGAAGAAAATAATAATTCAACTGATCAAAAATCTTGACTGATATAAACAGTCTAATTCTGAATAATTTATTATATGATGGGATATTCACAGTTGTGATGGTTATAAAATAAATTAGCCTAGCAATGTATAATTAGTTGTGCTTATTGCTTTTTTTGAATATTAAGTATAATGACAGACTATGAAGTATTGAATGTAAGATAATTACAGTATAACTTGATTAATATGCATCTATGTCCTTAATTTAATCAAAATTATTCTTTTAATTACTATATCAGTGTATTTCTATTAATAGGACTTATCATACTGGTGTACAAGATTGCAGACTCACAGTTACACAGATTAAAATTGTTTTATTTTCAATTACCTGTAATAGTACCAGGTAATTGAAAATAAAACAATTTTAATCTGTGTAACTGTGAGTCTGCAATCTTGTACACCAGTATGATAAGTCCTATTAATAGAAATACACTGATATAGTGATTAAAAGAATACAGTATAACTTCTTCGTGCACACTGGGGTGTATAATAAACAAAAACGTACTTACTCGTGCCTCTAACCGGTGTGTAGAAATACAAAAATAAATAATTTTGTAAAAACAAATGTTTTCTGAACACCTTCCGTGTCCTTCTTCAGGTAAAACGGTTGGATTCCTTATTCTCGAAAATTGTCACGCAATTTTTTAAAAAGAGAAATTTGAACGATGTTTCAATTGCGCGATATCTATTGAGCATGCGTTGTATCTGTCGTGTTCCTTTTTTTTGATAATTACAGTATGTTTATCATACATTATCTGTAAGAGAAAATTTACACTATTTAAATTTTGTAATTTCTCATAATATACAGTCAAACCCTGTATGGCAATATTTAGTAGAACAAGAAAAACATAATATTAAAGTGAACGTTTTTAAAAAAGTAACTCTTTTTGTCATTTAATGTTGTCAGACTGCAAGTAGGGTTATTTCTACAAAGTTAGATAATGTTAGAACAGAAAACATGCATTTTAGTATCCTCTAGTACAAGATTTAAGTTATTTGATTGCACATTATTTTTACAGTATATATTAAACATCAAAATCCAAAATCAGTCAAAAGCTGAATCTTCCCAGGAAAAAATGAAGTAGATAAAACTAAAGTAATTCTGAAATGTAAATTCTTACAAATTATATAAGAATTCCTTAGTGTCTCAAATTACACTAATTCTAAAAGTAAAAAAAGACTTTTATGTACTAAAATACCAAAAACACACTAAATCTGGCAACCTGCTCTTGTCTGTACTGATAAAAGCACTATATTAAAACACATGTTGATTTCAAAAACAAAGCAATAAATTAAAATTACTTAAAACTTAATTTATTGCATTATCATCATTATAGAGAAAGGAAAATATTGTGTATTTTATGAATAAAAAAAATATTATAAAATGTATTGATAAACAGAGATTTATCACAGTAGACAATATAGTTTAATCAAGAGAAGTTTTACATTAAGCCAATACAACTTGCAAGGGGATCTAAATTTCTTATTGTGATATTGCTAATTGCTGTACTGAGATTTGACTGTATATGAATAAACTTGTGTTAATATTATGAATTATTTAATGTAAGTGTTGTATTTGAAATTTTACATTTTATGTATTATATTTTAGCATTATTTTAATATGAAATTATTATTATTTTTCTGTTATTTAATAAACTGTAACAATGATAAGTCTACAAGATTAGATACTCTGTATTAAATTATGTCATAGTTAAAAATAGATATTTCTAAAAGATACAAACATTTAGATTTCAGAAATGACTTTTTGCATATAAATGATATAATTGATACTAAAATAACGGTGATATACTGGATTTTAAATTATTTCTAATTTTTTTCAAGCAATTTAATTGAAAAATGTAATTTAAAATTCAAGTTTTGTTCTTAAGAAAAAGGAAAATGTAATTAAAATTAATTTGTAGATTGTACATTGATATAAATATTTGATATTTAGAAAATTTAAGAAGTATCTTATAAATGTTAATATTTTGTCTGTATATACAATTTTATAAATAAAGCAAATAAATAAGTCTTACAATCATACAAATAACATACAAAACTTTTAACATTAAAAACTTAAGGTTGTATAGCTTAAGTTTTTAAGGCTACTGTCTTGAAATATTGTTTTATAATTTAGATATATTGAGAATTTTAAGAAATCTCAAAAATAATTATTTTAAAATTAGTAGTTAGTATATCTTTAATGATATAGCAATTATTTATTATTTAACATTATTATTGTATAGGTAAAATCACAAATAGCACCATGAGAACAGGTTCTTTAGGTTCTAATTCTCGAACATCAACAAATACCCCAATGGAGGTAAAGCAAAGTAGATTGTCAGCATTAGGCAAACTTTTCAAGCCATGGAAATGGAAGAAAAAGAAAAATGACAAGTTTGAACAAACCTCAAAAAGTATGTACAAATTTTCTAATAATCCAATTTTCATCATCAATTTATTCCAAATAGTAATTATTTTGCGTGTTAAATATTTTAATAGCATTAGAGAAGAAATTTAATACGAGAGCTACAAAAGAAGAGCTTATTCAAAGAGGTGTTCTATTATCAGATGGAGATAAAATGAACTTTTCAATTAAAGGTAAAAAAATAAGTACATAGTTTTTAAAAATGATAATCTATTTACTATAAAATCTACTTTTAAATTTGATTCAGGTTAATATTAACTATTATACATAAAAGACTCCACAAAGTTTAATGATTCTTCTTCAAAACAATATTCTCTTTAAGTGTTTCTGAAGATGAATGCAAATCTGAAAGCTCTAGAACCAGCTAATTTATTATATTTATATTTACTATTTAAATATTTGTTTTATATTCCATTAAAAACAAATATTTTATTATTTGTTTTAATGTTTGTGCTATTTATTATTTGTAATTTATGTATACAAATAATAAAATAATTTATTATTTATATTCATAAAGTAAATTTCCTGGTACCAAAATTAATTGAATTTTATTTCTATACTAAACTAATACTAAACATCTGATTATAAATTCTACAAAATATTAAGCATTTGATTTGATTATCATTACAGAAAATAAATGAATAATTGACTTTTTGTAAACTGAAAAATTATTACTTTAGAGCTATACATCAACCAAAGCTGAATATTATCAGGCTATATATCAACCAAAGCCCAATAATATTCAGCTTTGGTTGATGTTTAGCTTTAAACATATCGGGTGTAGTAAGGATGTTTGATCATTACTTTAGTTTTGAAACAAATATTTTTATGTTTTCTATGGTTTATCATTACAATCTAAAACAAAAAGATAGACCAAGAAGCTATAAAATGAGAAATTTTACTTAAAAACTGTATAAAATTTGAGAAAGAATGCTCTGTCTCTTTCAACTTCAGAGGTAATTAAAGAACATCATGGCATTACTTAAAACTGGATAAGGCTGTTTTCGTTATTACGCATCAGTTATATAATTATAAGTTACCTATACATATCAAATGCATTTTGCCAAAGTGACAATGCTTCAGCCTATTCAGTGACAATTACACAATTCTGTCTGCTTGCAGTGTATTATATTTTACAGTTCTATCCCAACATACATCAATGTTAATGCCGTATTTAAATTAATATTGTTTATATTTTTCTTATTTATTATTGCAAAATGTTCTTTAATTTTTCTTTTAATATTTTTTTTCCTGAAACAAAATTTTTATTTTATCTGTATTAATGTTACAATTTGTTTCATTACAGTGTAAAAGCATGGTGGCATCATAATATAAATTTCATACAGTTTTTAATAAAAGTAATTTTGACCCCACTTTTATTACTTTTATTAGAAGTTTTTTGTTCGGTTATTAATTTTCAAGACTTTATTTTGAATTTTTATTAAGATATCTCAAAGAAATCTTCAGAAAGCAAAAACTCTTTAAATTTGAAAAATTAAAAAAGTAATATCTTAGACTATAAAATTATTTTATTGAATTATTTTTATAATTTAAAATTTTATTAATTCAAAATTACTTTACTGCATTGAATAAATTAAAAAAAAAAATTTTTGATTTACTTCTCTTCCAAATCTTTCTCTATCAAGTGTGTTTAATTTAATTAGCTGTGAATCTTAGATTATTTATGAATATTCAAACGTTAATAAAGTTATATGAATGATTATTATCATCTATTAAAAAGAATTATTAAATAAGTAATTTGAAAAATCCAGATATTATAAAGATTGTACAATAATTTTTGTTTAGAATTCTTAGATATTTGATTTTCACTTTTCAAAAGGAAACTAAATAAAAAAAAATCAATGTTATAAGGAATATTCAAAAAATAAAATGCTGGTAACATTAGTATCAATGTTTTACTTTTTTATTTATTATTATTTTACAATATTTTAGTGAATTTACAGATTAGTGAAAAGTTAGATGGCAGACTTCAGAAGAAATTCTGATTAAATTACAAAGGAAGAACTTTTATTTTTATAAAGGAACAACTAATTATATTTTTCTAAAACTTAGTTGGTTCTAATGTTTGATTTGTTGACAATTGGTTGCATAGTCTTACCAATTTATTAGATTATTTTGAATAATATTGATCAATAGAGTAATATTCTAGATATTTTGATATATTAAGTATGGTTATTCTTTTTATGTGAATAATTTTGAGAGGTGACTATTATTATCTTTGAAATTTTAATTAGTGCTGTACCTGTAATAATTTCAACAATGTTATCATTGCTTAAATATGAAAACCTTGTTTTCTGATTATAGTTGTTCATTCGCTAATATCATCTGCAAAGTCTACTGGTTTTCTCAATAAACTTTATGATGATTAAATAATTTATTTTCATTGCATTATTTCACTTTAGACTATACTGTATTTTACAAAATATTTATTTATTTAAATATCTGTTATGATCTGTTTTAGGTACAAAATATAAGAAACTTTCTCATATGTCTTTAATGATTCAAACATTTCTTGACTTGTTAGTTGATCAATAAAAATCACATTAGCAAAAGAGAAAATTATGTTAATATACTGGACAATTTTCTTTCTAATAAATAGTCATTATCCAATAATAAAATAATTTTTCCCAATTTTTATTTCATAGATGATAATTCATATACAAAATAAATTTAAGATACCAGACTTTTTCAAAGAGTATTTGGTTTAAGCTTAAATAAAGCAGATCAAATCTGGATACTTTCTTTTGAAAATAATTAATGATGATTTCTTCCCTTTACAGGTGTTAAATTGTTACGCATTTGATTCATACTAAGCTCCTTTTCCTCTTACAATGCTTGTGTTTTCAATATAAATGTATTACAATATTTTAATTAGTTCTATCAACTTTGCAAACTTGGTCTGGTTATAGTTCTTTAATATTGAATTAACTTTTAATTGTTGATATGTAATATATGTTGAATATATCAACAGATAATTTCTTATTAGTTGACATCAACTATTGTTTCACGTCGTATTTTGATGTGAGAGAAAATGCTTAATATTTTTTATTTGAGACAAAATAAATTAGAGTTGGATATTTGGTTATGCTCTGCCTCTAATTCTTGAACAATGGAAAAATGCTGCATCAAATTGGTTTTCAGTTTTATAAATTTTGTTATAAAATTCTGCTTTAGATTATTTTGCATTATATAATCTGTGGTGATAAAAAAAATTATTTACATAAGAATAAAACAGATATTAATTAGTTATTGGATTATACATTACATTTTCTTACATGAAATGTTTCAATCCTCTTATAAGAAATAAATGTACAAATATAAAATATGATAATAATTATATTATTTTTTTTACTGTTTAAAATATTTATTCAGTAAATAATACTAAAATAATATAGAACATAATTTATTAATGAATTTATTAATGAAATGTAAATTTTCATTTAATGAATTAAATGAAAATTTACATTTCAATAAAGCAATATTATTTTAAAGTAATTAATAATAATAAATCTAAATAATGAAAGTCTTTATGTTTATTTTTATTATGGAAATTAGATAAGCACTAGATTTAGAATGATGATTATTTTTTAGTTTTAGGAAAATGACATTATACTAATAACTAATAAAATGAATACAGTTAATAATATACAGTGGATTCTCGATACAGCAAACACTCTAAGTGAGCCAAATCATTTGCTCTGTCAGGAGTTTTGTGTATATAAAGAATGGCAAGAACCAACAAATTTGTTTACTATATAGAAAGTTCACTATATTGGTTGGTTGCTATATAAAGAATCCATTGTAGGTTAATGTTCTGCACTTAAACATAAAAATACTTAATCTAGCATACAGTAGTTTTTCTATATTGCCATATGAGAATGCTAGTTAATGATATTTACCTTTTAATTCTAGAAAATGATCTTAAGTGGAAAATTAATATAGAGAAGTTTGTTTATCTATACAGATATATGATTATTTATTGCATTAAATACAGATACAAATAAAACTTAATAAAGCTTAGTACAGTAAATGAAAATTTAATAATGCCATTTTTTAAAATACCTTTTAGAATTTATTTATTCAGCTTTCTATATTGCAATATTTTAACACATAATACTTAATAAAATAAACCATTAAAAAAAATTTAAAATTATATCATAATGTTATATTTTAACATTTGACAATACACTGGATTTAACTAGAAAAAATGCTTTTAATGGCTTATGAAAAGTAGAAAATTAACATAACAACAATAATTTACAAAATTGAAATGTTCTACTGTTTTCAAGCTATAATTATATGTTCATCTTCAGGAACTTAATTGAAAAAATATTCTGTTGTCTTGGATGCAAGATAGGCCAATATACAATTAACTTAGCATTATGTTACATCTTCATCTTTTTTGTAAAGTAAATATAATTTATATGTAATAAAATTCAATATATCATAAAGACATTACTAAAATTAAGCATTATTAATACATTACTGATATACAAATTAAGAATTTTTTTCTTATTATAAGTAATATCATTAATTTTAAAACATACTATTTGATTATTTAATAATCAAATAGTATGTTTTATATTATATTTGTATTATATTATACAAATTCTTACTTATTAATGTAATTTATATCTTTTTATATATTATGCATTTTCCAGTTTTTCTCTAATATGTGTAACATGTTTTTACTTTTTCTCATTCATTGATTTCTCATTATTTTTCCTGATAATTTTCACTGTTAAAAAACAATGAAGGTTATACGCTTCCTTATAACATTACATTACTTCATTACTTGATGATTATTAGACCTTGAATATGACATTACCTTGAAAATTTTTATTGCTTATCATATACAGCTGAACCTATCTATCTCAAACATGTTTATCTTGAAATTTATTTTTTCCCTGCATATTCAGCCTAAATTTAATATATTTTTGATATTTAGTTCAAATAATTTTTTCCCATAACCTCTATATATCAAATTATGGGCCAAAGTGTCAATTACAAATTCAAAGCTCAGCAACTACATTTTGATAGCATAAATTGTAATTTAGAAACATCTCTTTCAAAACAGTATACAGTTGCATTTAACACTGCTTTTCCCCAATTGACTATAAGTTTAGCTTGCATCTTATTGGTTGAAGAAAGTCTGCTATCAGAAACTATTATTGGCAGACTATTTCTGTTAGATATATCAAAATTGTATTATTTATACTTAATACAGGTATTTACTGTATCTGCTGCTGCATTAATAAAATATCATACCTCCAATCAAACCTATTACTTTTTACTGTGTAGGAACCTCTTTTCTTGAATTTTTTTTATTCCTGTGAGATTTGAGATAGACAGGTATAACTGTACAGGTATACCTCGCCTTACGTCGGTAATTGGTTCCGGGAAAACGACTTAAGTCGAAAAACGACGTAAGTCGAATTTACTTGTCTCCGAATCTACTTGTCACTAGGCTAAACCATAAATTACTATTCCCAGTTCTGTATTTTATTTATTAATGCATTTTTAATAATATATGGTTAATAAGAATCTATTTTAAGCTTACAAACAAATAAATTTCAGTTTTTAATAGAGTACAGAAAAAAGTAATCTAAATTTACGAATGCACGTACTGTTCTGTAAATACAGTACATACTTGTAAATGTATATATTTTAATATGATTTTATGTGTTTTAAACGCTTTTCTAGTGATATTACGACTTCAATATTTGTGGCGGACGGATGTAAAGTCGAATAAAATGACTTAAACTTGATTTTTATTTTTCCGTATACTTTTTTGACAAACGACATATAATCGGGAACGACGTAACTCGAAACGACGTAAGTCGAGGTATACCTGTATATACCATATATAGTTGTTTCCTATAATAAATAATGAAAATTATTTTCCTATAATAAATAATGAAAATTATTATTTTCATTATTTATTTTAGGAAGTTTGGAAATGCCATTAGAATACAAATATTGTATTTTAATAATATTAGTTTATAATAAGTATTATAATAAGTTATTGAAGATTATTTAAAACCTTTAAATAAATTTATCATAAAATTGGATAAAATAGAAATCATAATGTAATATGATTATTAGAAAAGGTACAATATCATACGAGACAGGAATATAATCTTATAGGAAAAGTAGAAAGACGTAAGAATTCAGTAAAGATATATAGCGCACTTGCATATAAAAATAATTATAAAAGATAGTACTGAGAGACCAGAAGAGAGAAATTTGATATTTTTTAAAGATATGCCTAATAATGCATAAGAGACAGTAAAATAATATGCTGTTAGTTATACTAAGTAGGAAGGTAGAGTAATTGCTTAATAACTATTAAAATTTTATTTTAACCATAAATTAACATATATTTGAATTAAACTCTGGAATACATTACATAATCGGTAACACATTTCAAGTTTACAAATTATTAAAATAATTAAAAGATTGTGATTTACCTATAGCATAAACTCATGGATACATTACTGTATTTACTTGAATATAAGATACTATCAAAGCTAAGATGCACTTTGATTTCTACTTTCTTACTGATAAATTTTTTTCTAAATAGACAACTTGAGACAAGTTTATTTTAACAGAATCAGTATTTGTTGCACAGTAAAATTATATACCACTGTATTGAAGTCAGAAACCACTTCACTTTCCATGTTAGGTTCTTCTGAATCAACACTGAATTTAATGCTCAAGTTTTTCCATGTGCAGTCATTCTCACTGCCATTTAAAACATTTGAAATGCAACATGTCTTGAGTGTGGCACAACTTTTATAATGATGTATTACATCAAATCTAAGATGCACACTATTTTCAGAGATATTTAACTTGAAAAAAGCATGTTTTTACATTTGAGTAAATACAGTAATTTTAATTAGCTCAATTCTTATGTGGTATTTCCAATAGCTATAAATATTTGATTCAATTATCTGAATTATAAGAGTATTATATTGATAAACTAGGCATTAATGGTTACATTCATTTCTTAATTTGTAAATATTTACATGAAATATATAAAATTAATAGGCATTACTTTTGCACATGCAATATACTTTAAGTAACTGCAACTCTATTACTTTAAGTATTAAATAGCAATAAATATCAATATGAATTACTTAATTAACATGGGCTATTAATCAATTCATTCATATATATACATATATAGTATTAAATGGTATTGTTGTTCTATTTATTTAGTAATTGTAAAAGTTAGATGAGATAGAAGACAAGGGTTTAAGCAAAATTAATAAATAATTGTAAGATTAGATTATGCATGATGCTTTTTTCATTTTGAATTTTGAATAAAAGAGATGTCTGACATAGTCTAATTTTAGAATCAAAACTTTTGATTCTAAAAACTGTAAAGTTAAATTTTTCTTAAATTTAAAGATTTTCATTCATAAGAATTTGTATTTCTTAATTCCACTGTTTATTTTTTCAAGTGCTTGACAAATTACAAATATCAATAAGTCTCAATAATATCTGAAAATAAGATAACAGATTGTAAAAAATGCTTCCTCTTAAACTTTTAAAATTTAGTTCAATGCAATATTTTTCTGGTATTTTTGAAACCGTGTCAGTAATTTATTTCAATTCAAACACAAATTATTTATCATATTCATACAGACACTTGGCAAATCACAGAATCAACTGAATAAAATTTAATTCTGTGATTTGCCAAGTGTCTGTATGAATACGATAAATAATTTGTGTTTGAATTGCAATATTTTTTACTTCAAATAATAAAAAAAAATAAAGTTAATAAAATAAATACAAATGAAATAATATTTTTAAATTAAAACTGATTTTTTTTATTCTTGCTAGTAAAAATGAGAAGCTTAGAAATTTTAATGTTTCTATTGCTTTATAATTCTAGAAACAAGACAGATTTTTCTTCAGTATAATAAAATTTCCTTTATATTTTAATTATTTCTTTTTGTTTGATTTAATGAATTGACCAGAATACACTTAATCAATTAAAAACAAAGATGATCTGGCAGATGAATGTGTATGCATTGTTTCTACTTTGCTAGATTGTGGGTTCAAATTCTGATTTGGGTATAGGTGTTTGTATTGAAAATTATTTTTTGGGAGTGCTTTAAATTTGCTAAAATAAGTTTTTGCTGCCTGTGACAATTAAAATTAAAAAATAAAGCAAGCGTCTATTTTTAATGAACTGTCTTCTCCTTATGTTCACATTAATTTAAAAACAATAGTAAATTATTAGATTGTAATTATTGTATTACTACTTTGTCAAAGAAAATAGATGTATAGATCAGTGACTGTTATATTAATTAAATATTGCTATTATTATTAATTAGATAATTTCAAATAAAAGAACAAAATGCTCTATTTTTATATCTTTACATCACTTTAAATTCTATTTTATTTTTCAAGAAAAATAGGATAAAGAATTTAGTTAATACATCACATTTAATATTACATATAATAAGACAGAATATTTATTTTATGTAATATACTTGCATGAAATATTTCCCTATTACTAATTAATATGATGCTTTAGAGCAGAAAACATTAAGAGAGCATTTGAATGAATCAGATTGAATTTGTATCCTGTTTACAAATTCTCATAATTAAACATATTTTAGATTTCATTTAAACTCAAATGTTAGGATTAAATACATGTTTTAATTGATTGTATATAAAAATTAAATCATATAAATTTTTAATATTAATTAAATTTAATAATTAACTACAATTATTTATTCAATAATAATTTATCTTCTTATAGTTTGATAACATTATTTAAATTTGATTTCCAGCAGTTTTTGTTTGTTAATTTCCCTTTTTATACTGAATGGCATTTTTTGTATTGATAAATACGAATTAATAATAATTTTTTTATTAATCATAAATAAAAATTTTAAATTGTATATTTTACTTTACTAAGATATAAATATACATCAATTATTCTTATTATATTTAATAGTAATAATGTATATAAGAGTAAATTTGTCTGTCAACAAACAATCAATTCCTAGTTACTTATTGAAACACAAATAAATTGATTGACCCTTGACAGTTGGGTTGGGAATTACTGGTCTACATAAAATGTAATCTTTGTACATGAGATGGAATATTCTTATATATTAAAAAGTATTTTTTTTTTTAATTTCATATTAGTAAACATGTTCTAAATTTTTTATTTTTTCTTAATTTAAAATATTTTGAATTTTATTATAAAAATAAAAATAAATAAAGAACACAGTATTTTATTTTCAGGTTAGTATTTTAAAAAAACAATTCTATTTCTTTGCAATACATTTTTAGAAAAATTCATTGATAAATTATAATAAATTCTAAGTAGATTACATATTTATACTAAATAAATCTAAAGAATCATCTTATTTTTTTCAAATTTCTTCAAATATATTTTAATTAGAACCTTATTCAAAGCAGATGCTTTAGTTTTCCTATTATTGGAGTCATTATGAAAAATGTTATTTATATATAGAACTTCTTACAGATATGTTTTAAATGGTAGATATATAAATAACTATTTTACTATTGTTATTAAAATCTTAGCATAAACAAATATATTCTACTAAAAGAAATAAATGATCACTTATAAATGAAATTTAATGTTAAAAATATAAATTATGTACATCATCATATAAACCTACTTAACTCTACCTGTCTTCCTATAGATGATTGCCATGTAACTGTTTCTAATCAATTCTCTCTCTGAATAGATTTTAATAAAGTATACCAATCACTGCTCTTATATTAGCCATTTCTAACATCTGACTCATCCATCTATAAATAGCAATCTCAGCCTGTCTGATGTGCTTATCCTTCTGTTCTTTAGTTTACTTGTAACTTAACTACAAGTCATATTATCATAACTTGGCTACATTTCTCTTTCTACTTGCATTTCTAAAGATTTTGTTTTTTATATTTTTATTTACAAGATTCTTATGATTCATGGATATGTTGGAATGTTCTACAGATTCCAGTGATTTAAACCATGTTCCTCAAGTAAATGGAAAGGTAGCTATTGATGAGATGCCTGCTGAACCTACATCAAATAATTCATTTATTTCTTCAACACAGCAAGAAATGTTATGTTACAGTATAGGTGAGTAATCTAAACATTTTATTTTTTTTATTAAAGAATGAATCAATCTGAAAAAATTTACAAATATATTTGATTAAACTTAAACATTTGTTAAGATATTATAACAACGTATATTGCTGATAGTTTTATATTTATGCTGAAAGTTTAGATCTGTTTAGTGACATTATTACATTCAAATGATATTAGTATTATTATTGTAATGTTTACAAATACTTTATTTAATTTAGTATAATTTGCTCATGTAATGAAGTTATTTATAATTCATATGGAATATAATCTCTATGAAAAGAGTAATTAAATTTTGATTTGGTTTATTATTGAAACATTAAGTTTTGGAAACAAATATTTACATAAATAAGTATGTAAAAAAATTATTTACTTTATTATTTATTACAAAAATTTTATAAGGTTATGTTTAATGGGGCAAGAAATTATATTCTGTGGAAATGACAAATTACTCAAAATAATAATAAATTTAATCTGTCAAATTACCATAATTTTCTGCCTATATGGCATGTAACCAGCATAAGTTTTTGTTGACAACAAAATGTTTGTCCTTATATAATTTACACAAGTTTACATCATAATTTACTGGCTTTTTGGCTTTTCAGTAATGAAATAATGAAATTTGTAAGGATATTTAAGAATTAAAAAAAAAAGGTACAGGTAACACCCGTATAACACGGTAGTTATGTTCCAAAAAATTGCCGTGTTATGCAAATCCGTGTTATACTAAACAAAGAACTAATACGAAAAGGAGGGTTAGGTTCCAAAAATTAAAAAACATGCTAGTATATTTTCATAATTAAGATAAATATCTTCATTAAAATTTTTTTAAGTGAGACATAATATAAATTAATATAAATTAAACAATGTTTTCTTCGTTATCACTAAAAACACTATTAATTAACCGAGAGCATTTTCTTTTTGGCAAGTTATCCTTATCCTCTGAACATTTTTCTGCATTATCTTCAGATCCATGCTTTACCTTTTGCAAAATGTATGTAATTTTAGATTGCTTGCTTCTAGTTAAAAGGTCTTTATAAATTTTCTTATATGGTGCTAAGCACTTATGAAGAATAAAGCAAGTATGGAATAAGGGAAAAACATTCGGCAACATCAGAAGCAGAAGCGTCGTGATCTAGCAACATTGAAACAAGTTTCGAGAAGGACCACATGTATTGACAGAAGGCGAGAAGAGAAAATTTACATACTTAAGTACTAATAGTTTATGAAAATTATTATTTTCATGAACTATTATTACTTAAGTATGTAAAAATTTATTACATTTCGTGTTGCACGAGGGTTTTACCAAATTCTCGAACCGTGTCAGAGTGAATCCGTGCTATAAAAGTACTGTGTTATACGGGAGATGGTACCAATTCTCAAACCATGTTAGAGTGAATCCGTGCTATAGAAATGCCGTGTTATACGGGGTTACCTGTACTCTCAAATGTGGGAAAGAAATTAAACAATATGTTTTAAAGTGGTACAATAAAACTTAAAATCCAGAATTATGAAATAATCAGTTCTTGATTTCAATCTTTCAACTTATGACAGCTGAAATTGGCTTATTAAGAAAATTATTTTTGAGTCCAAACAATCACTTGCACTTGCTAAAAGCATAGTATAATTATTAAATTTTGTTAAATGTAATATTGTAATGAACAATAAATATACATTTTATAACAATAATAGCCATATTTGTATTTAAATAATACTTAGGTTTGTGCCATTAGTATACAAAAGTCAAAAACAAAACTGTCTGCCAAGTTGCTTTGTCTAGGAACATGGTTATCTTCCTTGCATTTTCAATAATCTTTGTGTTAATAAAATATTATAATTAAGTAACAAGTTGTGAAAAATATCCAAAAATCTTACAGTTTTGTATGTTTTCATCTTACCAAAAGACTTGCATCAGCATCAGAAACTTATATTCAAAATTCATGTTGAAACATATAGTGAAGTTTGAATAAATGTTTCTGATATTGTTTCTTTTGGTGAGATGAAAGCATAAGAAATCCACTATATATATATTCTTTGTAGCTTATTACTTGTAAAAGTTACTTATCCATTTTGAAGAAATAACATAATTAAATTGCCCCTTTATAAGAACTTCATCTACTGGAACAAATATGAACAATGATGATGAAATGTCTTGTCGTATCAAGAAGACTGAAAGTCTTATTGATATGATAAGATATCAGACTCAGATGCTATTAATTGTTATTATTTATGCTAAAGCATCTAAAGCTAATATTAAAATGTACTTTATACGAAGGTCATCGTGGAGATGTGTAATGGGGAACAACAAACATGTAAATAATACTATATTCCATTCATAAGTAGAAGTGAATGGGTCTGTAGACATCTTTGTTTTATGCATCTACCTGATGCATAAACAAGACATTTTATCATTTCAAGAAGATTTCCAAATATAATAAAAAGTAAATAGATTTTATAGACATTTTTTAATGTTATGGAAAAATTATTATATATATTAAATGCATTGGTGTATGATTCACACTATCAAAGGCAGAAAGTTTTTAACACAAAATCCAGAGGCAGGAAATTATGTTAATTAATATAGAAAATTCAGAATGATTTGGTTTTACTATATTGATTTTAATTTTGCTAAGTTTTTAAATTTCTCTAAATTTCATTAAAACCTTATTTCATTTTTTTTAAAATGCAGTGTTTATTTAAAATTCGTTTTGTTTTTGAAACTTTGTTAAAACTATGTGGTTAAAATAATTGCTATTTAGAAATGTAATAAAATTACTTTTATTATAATTTTCAATATTTTTGAAAAGTTAATTTTGCAATTTAAAATTATATGATATTTGTCTTTAATTTTATTTAAATTTGAAACAATCAATTTACAAAAAGAAGACAATAAAATGTATAAATGTTGATTAATAAAAAAGCTCCCAATTGTAAAACTATTAGAATTTTATTTTACTTTATTACAAAATTCAGTACGAATTCTTTGTGGATAAAAATGAATTATAAAAATGATTATTTTGATTTTTTAAAAATTATTTTTGTTGGAATTAATCATTGGATGGTTAAAGATAATGAAATGCTCTCTTAGTGCTTGCAGTATAGAAAAAGTGATAAAATTATAAATAAATATAAGCTAAATTATCATAAATAAAAATAAAATAAAGTCAATTCTTATCACTTTTTTATTTTTTTATATTAATTTCTAACCATTGCCATTTTCTTTCTTTATTTTAAATACTTTTTGTAATGAATAAAATTAAGTAATTTTATGCCAAATTAAGTGCAGTTGCTACATTTTAGTAAATTTTATGATTGAAATTAATCATTAAATTTACTACCAGTTGACAATTAATGAATAATGGATTATTTAATGATTAGAATTAGCCATGAAGTGTGTGATGTTGATGTGATTCATTGCATTTGTGCTGTGATTTATATTTGCTTGTTACATTTTTGATAAATATGTAACATATATTGTTCCTTAGTTTATGAACATAATTCAACCTGGAATATTTTCTAAAGTCATTTTATTCTAAAGCCAGCTTTACAAATATACATACATCTTAGCAAAAAGTGCTGTGTGTAAATTACATAACAATGGACATAATATCAATAAAAGCTTAATATTAAGTTTAGTATATGGTGTTGAATATTGAATTATCTTGACTAAAATGTACCCTACACATCAATGAACATTCCGTAACATTTACAGCAATATATCAAGTGTCATAATACAAAACATAGCTCAGTGGTTCATTTGGTAAATGTAAATTACTTTCACTTACAAATAGAAATTTCTGGTTAAACTGATAAATTGAGAGACTAATTTTTTCTAAAACAGTTTTTGTCTTTAAAAATTCATAATTTGAGGATTACTTTTATATATTTTTAAAATCAATTATATATAATATAATATAATTGATTATATCGCTATCTAAAACTAAAAATACATTGGAAATATTTATGCATTGCGTGTTCTTATTATTACTGTTTATAGTGATGTCAGGAATCGTTAACATTGATGTAAAATTTCATTACGATCAACCGCTTTNATATAATGTGAAATTAAATGAGAACATTATATTATTATATTAAATAATATATATATATATATATATATAAAATATTGAATGAGAACATTTTTTAGTATTAATTGGAGTTCAGTTTAAAATTTAATTATGATTCTTGTTGACAAAATTATTTTTTATTAATTAAAAAAAGCACTCATGTACGCTACTTGCAATTGTTCTTTATTTTGCTGACACGTTCAGATTCTTATCGTGTTTTACTCTTGATGTAACAAAATATTGGCACTTGTTAACTATTTATTTTGTTAACTTGTTAACAAATTAAATACTTAAATTTAATTTGTTAACTTATAATCTCTTTTATCAAGTTTGATAAATTGATTCTATTTTATGGAAAAAATGAAATATTTTGGAATTTTACTAACAGAATTAAAAAGGATAAGGAAAAATAAATTATTTTATATATATTAATTGTCTCTATGGAAGAACCATAAGTCTGAAATTTCAAATATATAAACCACATCAGCTTGGAGTTAATATGCAAATATATGTGTAAATATTGTAGGATTTTTCAGCAAGTTTTAAAGCTAAAAGTTACATAGAAATAGAAACTAAAAGTTTATATTTATTTATTATATGATTTGGAGTGGTATTAGTAGTTAAAGTCTCAAACATTTTAATAATTAAAGTTAATTTTTAATTTAATTAATAATTTCAGAAATACCATAAAGAAGAGAAACTGCTCTTCAGTTGATTGTTTCATCTACACATTTTAAAACTATTAATTAAAAATTTAATTCTGGTCATCAAACTATAAAATTAATTTTTTTTTTAGAATAAATTGTATTTATATGTTTGGTTTATAATGTTGGACTATTTTAATTCATAGTATTTTAAATATTCATTTTTTTCCATTTTTATTTTATGTTATACTTTATATAAATTTGTCTAGAGTAAAAATGTTTTCTTCTGAATCACTATAAATATACACTTTGGATTTATCTTCTCTTAAATATTTAAACAAAATATTGTACAACAACGACAAAAACAAATACAGCGGAACCTTGGTATATGTCTGCTTTAGAATACGTCCAATTCGGAATACGTCCTGTTTGGATGAAACAGATTTTGCTCAGTATACGACTTTTGTTCGTATACGACATAATTCAATTATATGCGCCATCTATGAACAAGTAGCACTATCGGTGTATTACACTAGACTAGACGTTCACGGTGCTATGGTTTATAACTTTGTTAAATTTCTTCTGATTTTAATTTGTAACATTTTATTATTTTTATTAATCATAAATTGCAAAAGGGCAACAGAAAAATAAGAAAACGACTAGAATCACAACGGAACTGAAAAAAGAGATTGTTGAGAAATATGAAGGTGGCACGCGTGTTCGAGATTTAACGAGATTTAACTGTTGCATTCCGTATTCCGAGAACGACGATATTGACAATCGTGAAAAATAAAGACATTATTAAATTTGCTAACGTTGCGAAAGTTGGGTTAAATCAATTTCTAAACAGAGATCGAATACATTAGATCATGTTGAGAAATTGCTTTTGTTTTGGATAACTGAAAAACAGTGTGCCGGCGACAGCGTATCAGAAGAAATTATTTGTGAGAAAGTTAAAAGGATACATGCTGATCTCATGAAAAATCAAGCAGAAACTAGTGAGGAAAGCAAGGTGTTTAAAGCCAGCCATTTTTTTTTTACGTGAGAACGGATTAATCATTTTTACATTACTTCGTATGGAAAAGGTTGGTTTGGTATACGTCTTATTCGGTATAAGTCCAAACACCAGGAACGGATTAAGGTCGTATACTGAGGTTCCACTGTATATAAGAATTAAATTACTGTTTACTAACTTAAAATAAGATGATGATAAAGAATAGACATTTTTCAAGTAAATACTAGAAAATGTATGATGTATTTTGAAAAGACATTATTTTTCATGTTTATCCTTTCTTAGCACAAATAGATGATGATATATTTTAATATATTCCCAAATATCTGTTAAACAAAAATGTATAGTTTTTTTTGAACAAAATAAATATCTACATGTATAAACAATCATTGAAATCATTAACTATTAGTTAACACCTGATTATTTTAAGCTATACAGTCAAACCTTACTTTTCAAAGAAATCAGTTCATGAACAGAATTTCAAACTCATCATTGCACTGGTTGCTGTATGATAAACGTGGCAACTGGTGCAATTATGAGTTCAAAATCCCAAACAAGCTACTTGGCAAGAGTCGGCCACAGAGTAGAGAGATATAGATAGTCGACTCCCTGTACTTCATGTGTTAAAGAAAGTTGATGGCCCAACCAATCAACAAGAAGACTACCGATTTGGAAGTTAATGGCACTGCGATCACATTGCATTATTAGACGTCACGACACAAATCATTAATGTTGCTTTTTAAATTGGATTTCAGTGTGCATGCGGGAAAGATACTACTGAACTTATGTTTTTCAGTATGCACCACATTTGAATTTAAATCAAATTAATTAATAAAAATCACAATAATTGACATTCACACAATATAAATGGCATTCAAGAATTTGTGTTTAAAGGTGCTTAAGTCCAACTAAATAACAAAGGTTTATCATATATTATATAAACCTACTTAACTCTACCTGTCTTCCTATAGATGATTGCCATGTAACTGTTTCTAATCAATTCTCTCTCTGAATAGATTTTAATAAAGTANTTTTTATGCATGAAATATAGCTAAAAAGGAAAAGAAAGGCTTTTGGGGATCAGGAATGGATTAATTCATTTTATATTGTTTTTTATGAAAAAATTTGTTTCAGTTTCAGAACAACTTTTAGGAACAAATTATGTTTGAAAACCAAGATGTGATTGTATTTTGATTAAAATGTATTAATTTATAATAGATAGCTGTTTAATTGCATAAAGTTCTGTAGTAATTAAATTGTATGATTAGAACAGTGTTTCTCTAACTTTGTGTTCAAAGATCGGTTTCTTTTTCTATTTCAATCCTTGTGGACCAGTATTTTGTGAAATTAAAACTTATAAAACAGAGAATGGAATTCAAATGTATTTTTCATTTTAATTTTTAGACTGAATTAATAAGAAAAATACAATAACAAAATTTGGTTTTAATTATTTTGAGAAAATTAATTTGTGGACTGTTTTCAAAACAATTCTTCAGGTTGATTTCACTAACTAGTCCATCCCTGGCACTAAATGTTTATATACTTTATTACAAGTAATAAAGAAAACAAAAGTAATAAAATATGTTTTTAAATAATTTTATTAATATAATACATAAATATTACGAAATTTTAAGTGAAATCCTTTCACGGCTTGGTAATAAATTGTTTGTGGATCAGCATTGATCAGTGAATAGTTTATTACTCATACTGTTGTCTGTGAACCACAGGTTGAGTGAAAAACTGGATTCTGGATTAAATCATCATATCAATGCTGATGTATTTCCTGCTAGACAGTAAAGACTTAGTTAACTACATATAACATTTTTTAAAAGAAATATGCACAATGCAACTGGAAAACAGTTCAAAACACAAAGAATACGAGTGTATAAAAGTGACAAACACCCGGACATTATAACTTTTAAACTTGTAAAAAAGTATCATGGGAGAAATACTTCAACATTCCAAAATAGAATGTTAGAAATTTATATTAATCTAGTGAGTAGACCTTATGCTGGACTATAAAGTAGTCTGAAAATGCTTGCTCATTGATTAAAATATTTTCTGGAAAAGTAGAAAAGGTTATTCTTTGTGATTTTAACATTTTGTGATACTATAATCATCAATACTTTTAATAAAAATAATCATAATAATTTAAAATATATATATATACAAAATAAGCTATCTCACAGTGAAACAGTTAAATAGATAATGACTACTTTTACACAAATGAAACAAAAACCTCTTGTGAGCTTTGCTGTCCAAGATTCTAAAAAGGTGGTATGGTTGTTCTACTAGATATGTACAGTACATTTGTATATTTATAGCTTGTAAATATATAAAATTCTGTTTTATTGGAGACAGTTTTTCAAATCATAATAATTCTGAATAAATTAAAACGATTTTCACATTTAAAAAAATTCTAAAAATATATTGTACTTAAATAATAATAAATTTAAAACACTTAAAACAAGAATAAAATTAATAATTGTTAGACTGATCAAAATATTCTGAAGAAATGTATTATCAGAAAATATATTTTGTTATAAGTTTGCTGCATATAATTTATTACTAAATAAATAAGCATCTCTGAAACAATATTCTAATTCAAAAATTAATTACAAGTAATATTTAAGCCAGAGAATAATTTTGAAAGTATTTAATAATTAAAAATATTAGTTTGAATGATTATTTTCTATCTTCGTCTATTTAACTTGACTAAAATTGTAAATTGTAATTAAAGAATAAGATTGCATGCATCAATCTTTTCATCTGTTAACTGCATTAACAATCAACAATATAGATTTTACAATTGTGACTCTCAATTCTAACAAATTGCATTCGGTAACATACAAGCATTAATAATATAATTATTCAGTAATTTAACATATTACCCTAAAACCTTGGCTATAGGCCATCCTCGTGTATAAGCCACAAAAACAAAAGCTGTAAAGGAGCGTTGACTTCTTCACAGATAAGATGCTGTAGACTTATGATCAGTAGGAAAGGAACAGCATCAGGAATGATTGTTATTTATATAAATCTCACTGTGCTATATATTTTATATGTATACTAGAGTTAATTATCATATCTTTAACTTGACATAATAAATTTTATGAAAATAAATATTTGTTTTTATGGGTAGCTACTAAATTTCGTTGCCATTTTTCTTTTATAGTGTAGTTAGTGTTTACTGGTAATCCAATTTTTCATGTTGTGTACAGGCCACATGCAATGAATTTTACAAATTTAACCTTGTATTGGCTTTGGCCTGTAGTCAACATTTAGGATATTTGAGTTTTTGATTCATAAAAGCTTGAGAATTATTGATTTATACTAATTATGATATTCTAAAAAAGAATATTATTAATTAGTTGTTTAGTTATATTTTATCACAAGGCCTGACATTAGCACTCATTGTGAGGCAAAAGCTATGTCAGGAGATTTCTTTCTTGTTTCTTTTATGTTTCTCAAGCCACAAAATGTGCAAATAAGTGCCTTTGAGGAACACTTTGAATAAGGAAGCAAATCACAATAAAACCCTACTGTAGCGTGTAGAACTTGCTAATATAAAATGATTTCTCCATCACAATAATGTCAGATTGCACATTGTCAGTATTGTGCAACCTGTATTACAGTTAAAGCTGAGATCCTGCCAAACCCCCATATTCACTGGATTTATCACTATGTGATTTTTTTTCTGTTTCCACAATAAAGCTCTTGAGACCAAGTGCTTTGCATCTGATGAAGAGGTAAGCAGAGCCAGAATGACAGTTCTTTGACATTAGTCCAAAACTGGATTGCCAAAAACCATCTGTTATGTAGACATGGCAATTGCAATGTTATATACAAGTCAAATGAAAGTACTTTAAGCATGACAAATTTTCAGATGTAAACAGTAACAATAAAGAAAAATCTAGCATTATTTCACAAATTAAATGATCAGTTCAAGAAGGATATAAGTCCATAGACCCATGTTTACAGATACACAAAAAAAAACTGTGTTATATCCAAAGTATTTGAAATTGGACTTTCTCTGGTGCCTCATAGTTAAAACTCACATGGAGGATTTATGTTCCACAAAATCTGTCCAGTAGGTCAATGTTGACACAGTTGTGACCATGCAAAATCTGTGGACATAAACCCGTATGTTACATGCGAATATTTTGGTTGATGTTAATGCACTTACGATTCAATATTATGAATTTTTATTCAAGATATTGTTATCCAAAATGTGTTCTCAGTTATTGGAATGCTCCCAAAGAACTAGCAAATCAATGAAATCTGCATGTTTCAGATTAAACGTTGCCTCCAACACAAAACTATGCTTTTTGCATTAAACCAATCAACATTATGATCAGTTATCTACATACTGTATGATACAGTAATTCTAACTATATAGAGAAAATAATTGCAAAAAAAACCTTAATATTATATTAAACAATTAAATATGCCCTCTTAGTGCTCTTACTTGTTTATTTGGTAAGTGTAATTAGGTAGAAAACATTTCCGGGAAGTTTTTTATTTGTTGAATTGCAATAAAAAGATAAACAAGGTTCAGTAAGAGTGCATTTAGTAGAAAGACTTTATTTGAAAATCTGGCAACATTGTCCTCTACAATAGAACATACAATATATCCATGAACTTTTACCATTTTTATCTGTTGCTTTCCCACAAGCATTTAAGAAGTATCTATGTCTTCAGACATATGCGCTTAATACACACTTGTGAACTTGGAATGCTTGTGACAGCCGACAATTAGGTATGGTGTATATTTCTATTAAAAGGACAGATGAAATCACATGCACAGAGAGCAAAATCCCTGATGACACAAAACCAGCCATTTGTGGATATATATCCCTCTTGCACCAACCTCTTCATACAATTGGCCTTTGCATTTCTACAGATTTTTCTTCTCTTTTCGTAAATTTTGTTGTTTGAATATTGTTCTTTCATTACAGGTATTTATTTTAGATAGTAAAATAAAATTNTTTACATGAGAACGGATTAATCATTTTTACATTACTTCTTATGGAAAAGGTTGGTTTGGTATACGTCTTATTCGGTATAAGTCCAAACACCAGGAACGGATTAAGGTCGTATACTGAGGTTCCACTGTATATAAGAATTAAATTACTGTTTACTAACTTAAAATAAGATGATGATAAAGAATAGACATTTTTCAAGTAAATACTAGAAAATTTTTGGATAATTTATATCAGTGAATGTATGTCAAGTGATGAAACGAAGTCTCGATTGATTTCGTTTTAATTTAACACAAAAATTTTAATATTTTATAAAGAAAATATATTTTTTATAAAATTATCTCAGATCAATATAATTTTAAATATAATATTTACACTTACATTTAAAAGTTTTTGAATATAAACTTTTTGAGTGTAAATTGTGGTTATAAAGTATTTATATATATGCCGATCAAAAGAATTTGTGAATGAGTTTCTATATCAAATTTATTGATTTTTTTTCATATAAATATCAATTAAGTTGTTTACAGCAATTTATTGTATAGTTTAGAGAAATATTTCTGCTATAAAGTATTCACTTCTATAGATATTTGATTCTATTTCAAGTTTGTCTGCACCTGTCCGTTTCTGTTATTGGTTATAAGAGTAATCTAATCACTTTGGTTACTTAGCTAAATTAATACTCATTTAACAGTAGTAAAATTTAAATAATGCTAATGTTTTTGGTCTGGTTAATGGGCCATCCTCAGATGTGGACAATTAGAAGTGGAAGTTTCAACTTACAACTGTGTAAAGTTACATTAAGTAAACTATTATTGTTTATATTCTAATGGTGGAAATAGTGATAAAATCATATAATTAATAAAATGTTTATAGAATATTTGAGTGCAAAGGGCCAATATTTGAATTTGACAACATAATCATCAAATATTTGTTTACTTTTCTAGTTTAGTTTCCCAATGCCTGGAACATATAATGAGTTTTTCAGCTCTTTTCTCTGTGGACACTTCTTTCATTGTGGATTTGGTTGGACCCACATTGGGGGCAGCCAGATGGTGAACAATGGTACCCAACATATTTGAGACAGGCTATTAACAAAAAAATCTATGAAATTTTCAATTCGGATTTGAACGCTGGTCTCCATAGTGGCAGGCCAATGCTTTTACTGCCCCAGCTGTACTGCTACACATAAAACTACAAAATTCTTGAATTTATTATCTTATTTTGGACTTTTAATATTTATTTGATTAACATTGAAATGAAAAATAAACCTTGATTCAAAGCTGTGAACACGGGAAGGATTTGGAGGGTTTAACTAATTTGGGAAGAGTAAAAAAAATTAATTAAAACAAAATAACCATTTATTCTGTACCTGTTCAGTTACTTCTTAGTATACTGTATTGTATTACTTTACATATGTAATTGTAAAAATTAATAAACTACATCATGAAAGATAATTTTAAACCTCACCCTTTCAAAAATTCTGTCTTCATTTTAATAAAATTGCTATAATGGTTCCAACTAATAATACAGATCTCTCCTGATCCTATTACAGAATAAAATAATGTAAATTTAAAATTTTAACATCAGTAAATTAACAAAATATAATAACAGCTTTATCATTTGAAAATTTGAAAAAATTTGCTATTTTATATTGTTTGAAAAGTAAAAATTGGAATATTCTATTATATTAAAATTTATATGAATTATATTTGAAAGATTATTTGAAAACTAAAGTATTTTAATTTTTTTCTAACAGTTTGAATCTTTTAATTATGGAATATTTATATTCTGGAAATGTTTATAAATTTATTAAAAATTGACTTCTGTACTATATTACTATTTTTAGTTACATCCATTAACTGAAATTAGGAGTTGAATAATAATATTTTTATAGTATTTCTGTGTGACTAAACTTAAACAGTAACTAATAATCATAAATAAAAGAACAAAATATACTTTTTGAAATAAGTTTCAATGATTTATTATGAGCATTTTATTAATTTGGATAATCAGATAGTCTTGATTGCTTCACATTTTCTTACCAATCTGGCAGCAAAATTTCTTAAAACATAGTTCCTCATTTGCCATATTGTATGTTCATATCTCTACTTTGGGCATGGATGTTTACATTTGTCAAATTATAATGATGTTTGATGATGATCAAGCACTGTAACCATAATTCAGGGTGTCCGAAAAGTTAACTTGCAATAAGAAATTTGTAATGATGTTAAAGTTGTACGTACGGTATTGCTTACAAGACTGTAAATTGTTCATTTGGTATCAGTTGACCAGTTATATGTGAACAGTATTGCATACAATATACAGGTCTTGTATATAATACTGTATGTGTAACTTTAATGTCATTACAAATTTCTCACTGCACAGTAACATTTTGGACACTCTATACCATATGAATTTTCCTTATTAAATTAATAATAATAATAATAAAACAGAAATCTGGTACAGCCATCTTACATTGAATCTGTCCAAAAATAAAAAAGGAATTTATTGGCCAGTTTTATTTTTCATCTTTTGTATGTTTATTGCTCCATTTTTATAAAAACTATAATTTATTTATAATTTGAAATACTGATATCTAGGAACATAAAAACATTAAAATATTAGATATATTACACAAAATAAATGTTTCCTTTTGTTCCATAGAATCATCAGTTCTGTCAGAGATATCAACTATGAATTTGGCAGCATTGGAGGAAGTACCACCAAGCGAAGAAGAATCTATTGTAGTTCCTTCAGGAAATGATTCTTCAATACCTGTAAATGATATAGGTCCTATTCCACCCCCTCCAATGTTTTCTTCACCATCACCAATATTAGGTTCAAGATATCAAACAGGTATTTATGATTATTTTAATACACCAAAATAGCAAATTCATTTTGTCACACATAGTAAAAGTTGTTCTTTTGAACCAAAACATACTAATTACATAAGTAATTTAGTTCCAAACGAATTTGTCTGTGGGAGAAAAAACATCATTTTGCTTACTGTTCTGCTATACTTTTAATATTTATTTATCTTTCATAACACATTTTTTACACTTATCACATGCTCCTAATAATATATATACTTTATCTATTGATATTATATAGTTAAATCTTTAATCTCTTTGTTAGTCTTTCCTTTGTGGTACTTCCACCATTATGTTCTGTCTGATATACTTAATTCCTTTTTCTAGTTATTTTATGATGATTTAATACACAATCTACTAATGTTACAGTATTTTTACCTGTAATAATTTTCAGTTGTCATTAATTTAATACAAGACAGTATTAATATTATAAACAAATTACTTAAATTAATATAAAGAAAACTAAAGTTGTGGTTTTTAGTCTATTGAAATCATTGCCCAATATTAACAGTCATATAATCAGTATCTGCAATTTATCTTTAATGTTAGGAATAACATTTGACCTAAAGTTCACTTTTAGTCTACAAATTGATGAATTAATCAAAGTGTTTCTGTTTTACCTTTGCATAATATGGTGCATTTTACAACCATTTTTGTTTTATTTTAAAACGTCCACTTGACATTCTTTACAAATGTTTGACCCCTAATTGACTTTGCCTTATCAGTGTGGGTTTCTATTTCTCCTTATCTTCTGAAATAACTCAGTGCAGAAATCTCTAAAATTTATCTTTTTTTTTTTTATTAAATAGTCTATTCCATTTGCCCTTCATTAAATCCCCCAATGTTGCTCACATTTGCCTTGGTCTCCTTTTTAAATGTATAACTATTCTGATCAATTATATACTTATAGGTATGTTAACAGTCTACTATCTTCACACTACATCAGCATAAGAATTTCTACTGTACACACTAGGATTTTGTGCCCCTATGTTTCCTTTTGATGCCTTGACATGATAATACTCCCTTTTTTACCAATATTATAAATCTGTTAATAATATCGAGAACTTACCATACTTGTAATACCATATATACAGATTGTATTGCAAAAAAATAACTTTATACTATTTAAATAAATCTTAACTATTTTTTATTGTTTTAAACTTTCTTGTTTAAATGTTACTGTAATATTTCATCAGGATTTGTTTTAAATATTCCTTGCAATGGAGGAAGCATTTATTGTATTTGTGACATTGTTCTGTAAATGTGATAAATAAGTAAATTAATTAATATTAAAAATATTATTTATAGAGAGATGTTTGCTCTATTATTTTTGTATCTCATCTTTATATGATATTGTATATATCTGCATTTTGAAATTAGATTTATTTATTTTAGATTTATTTTAGAAATGACATTAAATGTTTCAGATGTATGGTTATAAACAGAAAAAGGAAATTAATTACTTTTTTGAATTCTTCAAAAACTTTCTTTTCACTACAGTTTAGTTTTATACCATTTTACTAAACACTTGGTATTTTTTTTATCACATTCAAAAAGTTCTTCTGCTTTCTATTTAGTACTAATGATTTTTCTTTTCAGTATTGCATATACACTGGTGGAAAATGAAATCCCAACACCAAGAAAGAGTTGTACTAGATAAATGAAATTTGGTAGGCATGTTTTTCATATCTGAAAGATGATGTCTATTAAAATTTCGCACTAGATGAGTAAGAGTGATGCGAGTAGCACCACTATGAACGTACAAATCACATTTGCTGTAAATATGTGCTCTACAGAGTGTTGACTTGTTACCTTGGCTAAATGGGAGAAAGATTTGGTGATCTCGCAGATCACCAAATCTTTCTCCCATTGAGCACATATGGGACATTATTGGACGAAAAATTAAGTGTCACTCACAACCAGCATTAATTGTTGACTGATTGACAGGCATGGAACTCCATCCCACAAAATTACTGTACGACAGAATGCATGTACGTTTGCATGCTTGCATTCAAAATTGTGGCAACTACAACGGTTATTAATGTACCGCCATTTTACATTTGAAATGGATCTTCTCTCACATATTTTAGCCTGTGATCTTAAAAATTCAATCAAATAAATGTGTTACCTAGACAAATGCTTTGCCTGAATTTCATTCCTCTAAACTTATTTTTTCTTGGTGTTGGGATTTCATTTTCTGCTGGTGTATTTTAGACTTCTTTAGAATGAATATTTTCCAGAATCTCAAAGACTTAGTTTTTCTTTTGCTATGATTTAAACTTTACTCTCATGTTTTTGTTACAAACAATGAAGTATTATGGCACAGTATAAATGTATATTAAAAACAAGAAGAATTCAAAATTGTTGAAGTAGTCAAAATACAGTATTTCATTTGATCAAGCACTTTTTGGATTTTATCATATCTTCTTCAGATCATATACATTCAAAATTATGACAGTTTAAACGGAACATCTATATATGCTTATGAACTTTTGAATCAAACCAATCAATAGCATAAGTTTGAACTTTTTTAAGACATATACAATTCCTGTGTTAACAGATACATATACAATATGCCTGTGTATGGATTGTGTGTCTTAAAAAAGTTCAAACTAATGTACAAATCCTATTACTATATATACTGTATTTACTTGCATATAAGACAAGGTTTTTATTCATTTTTCACTGCTTCAAAAACCTAATGTCGTCCTATATGTGCAAGTGAAGGATTCTTTTCGTTTTTTCTATAATTTTTGTAAACTGTATATTTTTATTTAAAAACAAAAATATTTTTTCTGGATTGTTTGAATCATTCTTGTGTATTGTCAGGAGTAAAGATGAATAGCAATAGGAAAAACAAAGCTTTTGAATTGAATTCCAAAATTATACGGGAGCTAGATATAAGTTTTAATTCATTCCCACGTGAAAACAGATTATTATTTAGAGATCAGAATTTGGAGAAACTCATAAATGTAATTGACAAAGAATGAATTAGACTGTTAAGAATTGGCAAAAAAGGTTCCGGATTGTCCACTTTACGTGAACAAATTATGTTGACAATTTTACAAGATATTTCCTCAAAGTTTAAAATGCCAGTTATTTTTGCTGGACAATGTGTGCATTTATGTGCATTTGATATTTTATTTGTGATTAAGCAAAATAAAATTAGAATTGTATTAATAAATCTAATTTTCTTTATTTTGATCTTTAAAGTCACACCTTATCCTATATGCGAGTAAATATGGTATTTTTGAGAATGATTTCTATCTTCATTATTTTTTTACTTTTTGAATGTATGAATAAAAAGAATGAGAGTTAAAAGTATCATTTTTAGAGATATTTGATTACTGAGTTAAAACTGTGATAGTTTTAAGCTTTAAAAGCCAGCCCAACACTAACTTACTAGTCATACATTAAAAATATTTATATTTCTAATTTATAGTTTACTTTCCCATACTATACCTATAATTTTAATAGAAAAACTAAATATAAAAAGAAAAATTTTTAATTCATCTATAGAAAAAAAACTGCAGTTTTTCTAATATTTAAATTTTCAGGAAGTTTATACAATTCAAATAAATAAAACAAAATACATTTCTTCAACTACACAAATTTTTTTTCTTTTCGAAGAATAATTTTAGAGTAGCAACTTTAATAATTAATGAAGATTCAAAATGTAATTTTATTAATTAAAGTACTAATTTAAAAAATAAAATAAAAAATAAATTCAATTTGATAATTTTGAATTTGAAACAATCCTGCATTTAAACTTTGGCTTAGGAAAAAGTTCTAATATAGTAATATACCTGAAGAAAGCCAACCCATCAAGAAGACAAAAACATTTTTAAGTTAGATCAAACAAGTGCTGCAATGAAATTACGTTCTTCCTAATAACTGGAACAATGACTAAGTACATCAAACAAAACATTTACAATCTAATAAATAATTTTAATGTAAATTCAACAAACATTTTTGATCTTACACAAGATTTTCTTCAGGTCAACAACATTCTAAATTGGAATGTGCAAAACTAATTTCAAATTTTTTCTCTCAAGCATCAATACATCATGGATATGGACTGTAAACCTCTGGATGAAAGCCATGTGGACAGGTTACAAGCCCATATCACACATTTTACACATACAACCCTTGCCAAGTTAAAGTTGGACAGAGCAGTTGTTGCCTCACTAGACACCATGAAATTATTTGCCTTTGCAAAAACACATAAGCCAACACATTCCCTAGGTCCATTGTGGATAAAGCAAGATCACCTACACAACTGTTAGAAAATATACAATCTGGAATCGGANTGCCAGTAATTTTTGCTGGACAATGTGTGCATTTATGTGCATTTGATATTTTATTTGTGATTAAGCAAAATAAAATTAGAATTGTATTAATAAATCTAATTTTCTTTATTTTGATCTTTAAAGTCACACCTTATCCTATATGCGAGTAAATACAGTAATTCTCACTGTTTGAAGTTTTTCAATTTAGTGCCAATTTCAAAAGCAAACAAATGGGGGTACTAAACTGAGGTCTGACTGTATCTATATGATGATTGGAAACTATAATTCTTTATAGTGTTAGAATCATAATGTAATTAATTTTATAATTTTGATTAAATATTGAAAATTAAAAATCAAAGAATTTTTATTCAGTAAAACATTATTAATTAGAACTTACAGTTCAGACTGGATAATTTAGATTAGCTGTGTAGATGATGATCATGATCAGATCACAGATGAGAAATGTTTCATCTAGCAGTAATGACATTCAAAATCCAATCCTGATAAACATCTGAGTTTTGGAAGATTTTAAAATGTTTGGGTTTAGAAATGTTCTTTTTCTTGTAATATTTTTGAAATTTATTTTCAAAAAGTACAAATATAATTAAAATTAAAAAAAATAATGATTGTTACTAGCAAGAACAGTTTAACTGTCAAAAGAGAGATAATTAACAAAAATATTTTTAACCAGTTTGCTAGGTCATGTACTATTAATTCAAACTAGTAATCTTTTATTTAACCAAAACAATTTAATTAATAGTTATTTGGTTTCATTCATTTTATTAATTGTAAAATAGTTTAAATTGATTTTTAATATTTGAAATAATTAGATATATTATATTTATTTGTTTATTTAAAATTTTTAATTTTTTATTCAGTAGAAGAAATTCCAGCCAAAGAACCTCAACTCTCTGCAGTACCTAAAAAAAGTGCTCTAAAGAAACGAAGCAGCTATTCTTATTCTTCCACAACATTAGTTCCAAAAACCACTACTTTTTCAGCTTCTTTTGCAACAGTCATACCATTTGCAGATCAAAATAGAGCAGTTGATAAGTGAGTGATTTTTCTGTATTATGCTTTTATTTAAAATGAAAAATAGATTTAATAAGTTTACATGTATATCATTATAACATTTACAATGAGAAATTTATTATAACTTTCAAAAATAAAAATCTTATTTAACACTTTAAAATATCAGAATGGTGCCCAATATTTGTAATAAACAAAAATAATCAACATCTATTCCAGAAGTATGTTTAACAAACAAATGAATGTTTTTGATAATCTTTCATGATCATTGTCAAATTACAATTCTTAGTCAGTTTAAATTTTAATAACAATTTGAACTGTTCAAAGGTTAAACAAAAATATGGACATCATTAAGCTTAATATTTTAATGTTTTATTTTTTAATCATTAAATCCCTCAATAATTAATATTGATAAAAATTGAATTTTACAACATAAATAACTGAAAATGATATACATATATATCAAGTTCCCATCAAGCAAATATCCTTTTACATTAACAGTACAAAATAAAAACTATTTTCAGACTTTTTGCGTGTGTGTGTGTGTTTTAATGCCCTTTACCACTCAGAGAGTGCAAAAAGGCCAGAAAATGTTATATAACAAGGATGTCTGTGTCGGTTAGTAGATGGGGTTCCAAGATGGGCTCATAATTGTCCCATATACGGCTCATAAGAAATTACTAGTCCTTTGTGAGGGCTCATATCATTACATGTATGTGTTGTGTTTCAAATTTTATTCTGCATGGTATATTTTATGTTTGTGCTATTATAACTTACCATATTATTTTCTAAAATAAGAGGAAAAATAGATGGATAGAAAAGTTTGCAGTTTGTGTTGTTTAACCAACCAGACCTAACCAACGTTTTTTGGGTAACTCAAAGCTACTGAGGAAAAGAAAGCAGCAGTGAGCAATCCATTGATAACAATGTGCAACAAATTTTGAATAATAATTTTGAGGAGAATAATACAACACTCTATGGGTAGAATAGTATGCCTTCTGGGAGGGCTTGAGGGGGAGCTGGCCCCCATTTGGGAGAAGAGGAGGAGGAAACTCGGAACTATTTTCAGATTGCTAACCACTAGATTAAACTTTTGGGAATATAATTTGACTAATAATTATTTATGATTACAAAATAATTTGAACTAAAGATAAGTGATTAGACTACTTTCTTTTACTAATTAATTTAACTTTTGAAATTATTAAGATATTTACCTAACTGCCTAATTATTACAAATTACTCTGTATTTGTAATAATAGTTTGCCAAATTGTAGCTCAAAAGTTAATCCAGTAGTTAGTGATCTGACAGTTACAATAATTCAGGGTTTGGATATTTATATAATATATGTATGTAAAAACTATTATCAGGGTCTATTAAAATGTGGAAGTATCTAAGCAAAATAATATCAATAAAAAACTTAAGGATTCAAAATATCAAATTTAAACTTTATATTACAGCAATGTTTAAAGTGAATAATAAAAATCAGAAGAAAATAGAACATTAATAATTAAAATCAGTTTTCAGAAAGTAGGAATTTTGTTTCTGATACCATATAAAATTCAGATCCCTGTTTTTTTGAATTTTATTAAATTTCTACAGATATAGGAGTATTCAAAATGGAAAGCATTTCTCAGTTTTGAAGAGCTGTATTCTAGGAAAGCTATGAACCATGAACATACATTTCAAAGAAACAATTTACAATGCTTATTTTATCTTTGTTGGACTACTTCTTTGAAGAATTCTTTCTGCCATTTTTTAAATCACAAAATGACTCTGGTCTTTTGTTGGCAAATTTTGGTAATTGATGAATTAGGAAGCTTTTCACTAAGCTGTTGAATTTTGCCATAGAAGCTATACTAATGTAAATGAAATTGGGAAAAATAATGCTTTCATGACTATTAAGAAAGTAGCGAATGCTGGTACAGTAAGAAAAGCTATGGATCATGAATACCCCCTATATGTTCCTTAAACGAAATCTGTTTATTTATCTAGATAAAAATTTTTTTGGGGCAAATAAATTTTTAGTTATGTTTTGCTTAGTAATAGAAAATAAATTATGAGATAAATTTGAAATATATGCATCATACATACATTTCCACAATTAGAGTTTCTGGTTATACCATATTTTTTCAACTTTTTCCCTGTAGTTAGTTACCTTTAAATTTTTCCATAAATTACATTTTAGTTTTTTATATTTTCTGAAATTTATTCTGTATTCTGATTGATTAAATCTGGAATTTCTTAAAAACATGTTTTCAAAAATAAGAAAAGAAAAATAAAATTAATGACTTTTGAAGTCAAATTGGTGATGCTACTGTCACCAATAAGCCTTTCATTGTTAGCTCAGTTTTGATACTATTTGAATGAAGTTTTCCCAGGTATGCTTGTGCTAGCTTTCTTCCCTTCCAAACAGAATTGTTAAACGTTAGAAAACATTGAGAACAATATTACAAAGTGCAGTCATTTCCCAACAAGAGTTTACATAAAGTTTATCATATGAAGAACTTGAAAAAATATTAAAAGATTATATCGTATCTCTCAGGACCCAGAACATTGTTATTGATTGACTAAGGATATGGAAACAAGGCCTCAAAATTGAAAAATATATGAATTTTCAGGAATTTAAATATCAAATGGATGGATGGATCATTTTTAAGGAGACACAACTTAGTTTACAAAACTATGGTTGGTGAGAGTAAAAGTGTGGATCCAGAAACAGTGAGAGCAGAAAGAGAAAGTTAATTCATTTTGTTGGCAATATAAACCTGAAGACATATTTAACATTGATGAAACAGGTTTATTTTTTTAGTTTTCTATATGGCAAAACCCTTGTTTTTGTGAGGATAAGTGCCCTGAATGAAAAATGAGTAAACAGTTGTTCTGAGAGTTCATGGGACCAAAAATTAAAGTAGCTGATAATAAGCAAATCAGCCAAACTGAGATGCCTAAAATATATCAGAATATATCTGACATATTATACAATTCCAATGGAAAGGCATGAATGACAATCAAAAAATTTTTCAGGAATGTTTTTCTGTCATTAGATGCAAAAATGTTTGTAACAAAAATTATTTTGTCCATGAATAAATGTTTAGCTACTCACTTGAAATTAATCATGAATACTGAACTTAAGTTCTTACCTCTAAATTGTACTAGTGAGCTGGAACCTCTTGATTTGGGGATTATTAAAGAATTTTAAACTCATTACAGGAGATGTTCAGTGCATCAAGTTATAGAAAGTTTATATCTATTAGGTGAAGATTTCAAAGTTGAAACAAAATTAAATATTTTTGATTCAATTCATTCATTGAGAAATTCTGAAATGAGATGAAGCAGTGAAAATTGTAAATTGTTTTAAAAAGGCTGGATTGGGTTTTAATGGATATCAAGTTCAGGAAGTTTATGAAAGTTTGGTGACTGTGATGATGTGGAAAACATGAATGTGGAAGAAACATTTGATGACTTTGTTGGTGTTGACAATGCAATACTTTAGTTACATCAGAGTACTTAAACTTTAATGAGGTTATTGAACAACATAAAATACCAAGATGAGGAAGACGATGACACTGAAGACACAAGTCCATCAGTAGAGAAGCTTTTATACTTTACAAACTTTTAAAAAGTTTTTGTCTTGCAATAATAAAAAACAAAATATATCAAATGCTTGTATAAATTAGAACGTGTTCATGAAATTGAAAGTAAGAAAAATGTTTAAAAAAATATCTGAAATAACAAATTTAAGTTTAAAATAATAATCTAGTGAGTTTAAAGATTATTGGGGTACAATTTGAAAAAATTTTAGACTTATAAATTCTCACTGTTGTCCATCCATCTGTCTTTCCTTAATTTCAAGAATGGAGTCAGATAGATGAAAGATGAGACCAGATATGGAAACCTTAGGTGCAGGAGGCCCTGATTAACTATATAGCAATGTCTGATACAAATCAGAAGTCATATTTATTTCAATTCAAAAATTTTACCTCAAAATGAGTAAGATGACTGACACGACTTTTGCTAACAGGAAAAGTATGATGTACAGGGGCAAGACACTACTATTTTGAGGCAAAGAGCATATATTTTAAATTAAATAAATTAAAAAAATATGATTAAAAATTAGTCTGGCATTGTGACAATGTCACAATAAATAATTGCTTGTTGTTTGTTAATGTAATTTGTAATCTGAAGAGTCTGGATGGATCAAAATAATAATAATCAATAGATTAATATAATTTGTTTGTTATTTAATTTTAAAATGTATATTAATATTATATAGTATAAATATATATAAAATAAATTTATTTTTTTCTTAGATTAAGAGTTATCAAAGTACCAATATCTGGAAGTTCCTCATGTGATGTAGAAAACAAAGAAAATAGGCCTATACCATTTATTAATATTACTCACGTTGCTGGTACCTACAGCGATACTATTGGTGAAATTGAATTCGATATGGATAGCTTAATTCTATGGCGAGACTATTATGGTGATGATGAACATTGTAAGTATATAATTAATAAATAAACTTTGTTCTTTAGTACTGTTATTTAAGTAGAAGAATTAGTAAACTTCAGTAATTTTGAAATTTTTCATTTAGTTTAGGTGTTTGTAAAATTCTAAACCCAGATTAAATTTATGAACTACAGCATAAAATATTTAAATGGTTAAAAGATAAAATAAATCACTTCATAAAGCTCTTGAAAAAACATAGACTTAAGCACCCTAGCTTTTAGTTATTTATTTAAATGACCATACTTGCTGTTTTGACAATTCAGATATTTAATTTATAATTTAAAATTCAATAGACAATAATTTTTTTGTGTGTATTTAGTGTTTTATTTTTCAAGTATTGTATTATTTTCATTTGATTTAAAATTATCATATAATAGAAATTAAGTAATTAAATCTTCTTCATTTTTAAATATGTAATTTGATTGAGAAGTAAAATGTAAAGAAAGGATATTTTTCTATTTATCCATAGACTAACTAGATCAACATATAACTCAGACTTTGGATCAGACGACTTATTTGTTTGATCCTCTAAAGAAGCATTGTAGTGATTATCAATTCCAGATTGACATAGAAATACAAAAATAGCTTTGACACAGTGATACACTTTCAAAGACATGAAATATTTGCTGATTCACTGATAATGCATTACAATCAATATCTTAATCTTCTGAATGATTGTGGAAAAGTAGATTATTGCTTTTCTTCTTAGAAAGAAATATTAGCTCAGTTTCAAAATGGTGACCATGCTTGAGGATTGTACAGTTAAATAATAGTGTTTTGTTGTTCATTTTTGAGGAAAAAAAGGACTTTCTGCAAAGGAAATCATCAAGGAAATGTTTTCTGTTTACAGTGAAAAGTGTTTGTGATGTAAATCTACATACAATTGGATCAATAATTTTTTCGAGGATACTCAAAAGGTGCTGATAAAGATTGACCTGCATTAGTGATGTTTGATGTTATTGAATAGTCAACTGTTGTGATATTTTCCAATATCAAAGTCGCAAAAGCAAATACTGTTTAATAATATTATTGACATTTCATGTTACTGATATCAGGAATTTATGAAATTCGATATTATTTTACATTACAACTTAACAATAATTGCAATTAACAATCATAAACTATGTAAAATATGATTACTAACTTTCAGAGTTACAAATTCCAAATACAGTGAAAAAAACCAACTTAAGAAAAGTGCTGAGCAAAAGAAAATCTCCTTCCTATAAACAAATTTGGAACATTTTTTCTTTTTATGATATGGCTGGATGGCCAAAATAGTTAAAGCATCAGCCTTTCGCTCTGGAGGACCCGAGATTAAATCCAGACAAACAATCTCAGGAATTTTTCATGGGCAGTATGTTTCAGATATATCAGGCCTTGTCCCTTGCCACCTCGCAGACTTATGCAGGCCTGTCCAAATCCATCATGGATGTTATTAAAATCCCACAGGGCAGAATAAGATAGGGGGGGAAAAAATACAACTTAGCAAGAGTTAAAATAATTGAGAGTATAATATACATCTCAAAGCCCAATGAGTTAATATAATAATCTAATGATCACCTCAGGCTATAATATGGCTATAAACAAATAATTAATACAAACAAATTTGATACTAGAGGTACGTGTTAGGCTCCATCTCTTATCTAAATTAATAATTATAATTTTAATAATTTAATAAATAATTTAGAACCTTCTGGAAGAAAAATTACTGATCCAGGTATTGGTAGCACACCACATGACGATGGGGTTTAAGCCCCATCCCGGATCAGTTATTTTTCTTCCAGAAGGTTCTAAATTATTTATTAAATTATTAAAATTATAATTATTAATTTAGATAAAAGATGCCTAACACTTACCTCTAGTATCAAATTTGTTTGTATTAATTATTTGTTTATAGCCATATTATAGCTCAAATATTTAGGCAATCATTGGATTATTATAAAATAATTGAGATTACAATATTAAAATAAAGCCATTTAAGCAATTTGTTGTAATTGTTACTGATAATTTTATCAACTAATTACTGATATTTTGACAATATCAATTGCCTTTTACTGATTAATGCATAATATCATTTTTCTATCAGTTACAGATTTTATGATGTTGAATATCCTAATATGTTGAAATTGTGACAGAAGCAACTGTAGTGGGAAAAGATGATGATTCAAGCAGATAGGAAAGTAACTATAGACAGTGCATTACGGTGTTTTCATCATTTAACTGTCATCAAAATGCATGCATAATTGTTTGACTTTCTAGAAAATCTGCACATGATTGGTGTTCAGAGAACATAGAAGGGGAACACAAAATGAACCAAATGGGCCTATCATTCCAACATTTTGCTCAGTGCAGATATAAAAGTGTGAGTAGCAGGGGGCCACTGGGTGAACCCTAATGACCACTTAATCTGCACGGGTTGGAAAGACCCATTCTCGGTTGTCGGATGGTATAGAAGGGCTAAAAATATGAGTGGGGAGGAGTCGGAAGTCGTGACCAGGTGTCCAATTGACTACACAGGTTTAAATAAATAACACATTTAATAAACCAATGAGAAATTATACATAAAGATAATAAATATATAACACTCACGTATCAAGATATAAATAGATATTCAAAAATCTATCTTAACCTAACCTAATGCTAAAGTTCGAGACCTTACGTTGGAGAGAGATAATTATGGCAAGGGTTTACCTTGTAGGAAACGCTCTCATATTATAGGGCGTTGATAAAACACTCTGTGATCATCGTCTTCTACTCCAAGGTGTCCTTTGAAGGCTATGTGGAGCGATGTCCTTCTCAGGTTGTGCGGCTATGTCTAGATGCGGTGTATGCTCCGTCGCTCCTAATCTGTAGAGAGTTCTTCCAGGTGAAGTTCGCTCGGAGGTTTCTTCTGTTAACCTCTTCGAGGAGTAATTCCGTCGTATATGGAGAGAATAGAAAATATTCAAGTCTTTACTTTGTTATGGAGCGGCGATTATGAACTTCTGAGGGTGCTGGAAGAGTAGTCCACTGTGTTCTCTTTCCCCAACGATCGCTGTCCGTTTTTCCTTAGCTGTCCAGAGGGGTTTCTTCGGCGTTAGCTCCTCGGCTAAGCGCCTGGAGTAGAAAATCCGACCCCTTTATATACCCGATCAGCATGGGAAAAATCTGGGAATTTGTTGATGTCTTTTGACATCTCTTCCTGATTTATTACCGTCTCCCGCGCCGTAGAAAAACTTACTTCCTTATTTGGGCATTTGTCACCGGGTCGCTCGAACTTATGGGGGGTCATGGGACATCGTGGTCCCTCGTCGATGACCTTGATGATCAACCTCTCTGCATCGTCACACGTTTTTCTGCAGCCTATTGGATATTTATTTAAACGACGCAGTTATCGCGTAAGCAAGTGATCCCCTGGAGGGGGGTGGTCCCTCTTCGGACGATGAAAGTCACCCTCGCTTACTACGCAGTTAGTGTGAAAATAAAAATAGCGTCCGCATTCTCACAAAAGACAAGACACATTTAACAGGATTTTTACCAGGTGATAAAACATGGATGCATCACTACTTGTCCACATAAAAGCATGCCTCATTGCAACACACTCATCCTTCTTCACATTCAACCAAGAAATTCAACCATTTTAGAAGAAAGGTTTTTTAAACCCATTTTTATACCATTTTATGTTTTTAACTCTTATCAATTGTACTTTTATCCATATACAGGTTTTTTAATATGTCCAGTTTAATTGCTTAGTTTTTAATACTAATCTATGTTAAATAATCAAAGAAAATATATTAAAAAAAGGACTGAAGAGGCGTTAACAGAACCCAAAATGTATTTCCAAATACACTAATAAAATCTATATAAACAATTAATTTTTTCCTGTGTGATTTAAATTACTAAAAAAAAGCCAAAGTAAATTACAAGAAACTAGTAACAGAAATGATTAATCAAGAAATTCAAGGTAATGCCATTTGTAAGGAAGATTATTCTTACAATGTTTTGGGATTGTCAAGGAGTACCCAATTTCCAGAAGCAAAGTCAGATTGTGAATGCTGAATCTTATTGTCAAATTCTGTCAAAGCTTTACATTGCAATTTGAAAAAATCATTCAGGCTTAAAGAAGTACTATTTTGTCACAACAGTACCAAACATCATTTGGTTCAATTAATGCAGGAGAAAATTGAACTAGGGTGGAAACTAATGGAACATCTGCCTTACAGCTCCAACTTAACTCCAAGTGAAACTGCTAAAAAATCACTTTGAAGGAAAACATTTTACAAGTGACAGAGGTTGAATGTGACAGACAACAGAACTCAAGTCTTCTATGCAGCCAATATTGCTTTGATAAAGCAATAAGATACATACATTAATAATAGAATTATGTTGAGAAATAAAGAAACTTGTAAATGTGATGATAAATGTTTGTATTTCATTTAGTTTTTTTCTTAATAGCTGTTTCTGACCTATTTACTGACTTTCTCTTATTATATATATATATACTATTATTTTAGATACTAGCGTAAGTTTCAATTTAATCATTACCATTTTTAAATTAAAAAAAATATTCAAAGTGAAGGTCTGCAAACTAAAACTTCAGAATATAAAATTAATTTATTCTGAAAGTTGTGGGAGTTACAGAATGAATAATGTACATAAATATGGGATCTGTCCCACCTTCTTTGGCATTTCTGTTTCTTGTGATTGGCCAGACAGCAGATTTGGACAAAGTAGCTCAGTCAAAAACTACAAATTAGCAAAAAAAACACCTGTTTTTATTAATGGTCTCTGTGATGAGTTACTAATCTCCTACCTTTGCACATCTTACTTTGCTTTTAGTCAACACAATTCAACCAGTTTGCAAAGAGTGAGAGTTAAACCTGGACACTTTGTCTTCTTCAGCAGGTTTGTCCTCTTTAATAGTTCAGCCCTAGATTGCCTTGTCCCTGACAATCTGGGGATGAGGTAATCATTAGCTTAAATTCCAGTCTGACACACCAACATGTATCCTTTTGCAGTACACAAGCACACAGCCTTTTTTGTTGGATAGACTCTTGGAGTTTCTCCTTTTTGGTGCAACAGACAGTTTGATGGCAGTCCTCAGGTAGTGGTCTCCCCATTTATTTTCTGTTTATCTTTTGTAGACTTAGGCTTTATCAATCTCAGTCAATCTGGCTTTGATCTACTGACTCATGTGACTTATGTAGGAAGTTTATCTTTGCAATAGTTATATACAGTAGAGCATCGATTATCCAAAACAATTTGGGACTGGGGTTATTCAATAACTGATTTTTTGGATAACTGATCATTTACAAAAAAATATATTAAACACAAAACTGTACTGTATATATTTTGTATCACATGTCTTACATACTTTACCATACCTTACATAAAGTAGTACATTAAAGTGAACCTACAGTTTAGGTTTGCAAGGAAGGAGAGAGTTCTGTGGCTGAAGCGCCACAGAACTACCAAAAATTTGAATTTGCTGATTGGAACGCCCTTTGTTAATCGATGTTTCAGTTGATTGGTATTTGGATAATTGATGCTCTACTGTATTTGCACTGAGTTAAATCATAAGGGGTGCAAAAATGGGATATGCACATAGATGCAAGATACCCAAGTGGCAGCATTGTCAATATGTATATAAAATCAGTATTGTTTACATAAAGAATCATAAATTTCAATGTGAATGTATGTAGAAAATGTTGTGAAGTGATGTTAAATGTTGAGTTTGAGCCATAAAAGATGGGCATGTGCAGAATGCCTAGATACATTAATGAAATTAAATAGTAATAGTGTAGATAGATTTACAAACAGCAATATTGTGAAATTAGAACTAGTAATTAACTTTTGAATAATAAATGAACATTATTAACAGTATTCTTAACTATCACAGAATTTAACACAAAATAGTTGGTCAGACCTAGAATGAAATTTACATTCTGATACGATTTCAAACAATCTGGATTAATTATTTTCAAATTTAATCAATGTTAAATAATTCATATTTTAGAAAATTAATCATTAATAAAGTTGATGATTTAATTTGTTTAAATTAATATGAAAATAACTGTATTTCAAAATAAATATTGATTTCTATTGGTTTTGAAACAATGAATTTAATGTTTTTCAGGCCGACTGGTAGCCAAAATGGTTCGAAGAGATTTTCTTGCACTAAAATTAGCTCAAAGACCTGAACGCCAAGAACTAATCGACAAAAATATCATTCATTTACAAACAGAAAAGGAACGACAGGAAATATGGGAAGCCGTAGGAAATCAATTAATAAGGTAAGTTCTAATATACATAAATTATTATAACATTGTTATCTACTTCTGTACTTTTAGTATTTTTTATTGATCAGAATCAATGTGTGTCAGAGAAACTTTTTAATGAGTTTTTAATCAACTATATTTTATAGTAATATATATACATATATGAATATATGACTGTAGTTGTTTTTTAATAATGAATAATTAAATTCTACTTCCAGTAGCTTATGCAATTACTGTATTTACCATAGCCAAAACAATACAGGCATCTTTTTGCTATTATGGGTTGGATCACATGAAAAATTCATGGGCCAAATTGCAGATAAAGTAACCAGGTGCAAGGAGTCGAGTCTGACATATTTGGAATCAAATATGTCTGACCCAGTTTACTGTAGACCTGGTTTGCAGGGCTGTGGAGTCGGAGTCGGGAAAAATGTGTCGGCTCCGACTCTGGCATTTTAAATTTAATTTAGTTTTTTTTATTTAAAGGAAAGAAAATTTATTTTATATTTAATAATTTTTTAAAATGTTTTTGTATTTTCTTATAATTTATTTATTTTAAATACAAAATGCAACAATTTAATTTATTAAATATGTATCAATAGTTTTCTTTGTAGTGTTTGTGTTTAGTAGTTAAATTATTTTGATCCAATTGAAATTGAATATTTTTTATTCATTCCTTTATTATCCCAGCTCTAAATAAATACTCTATTTTTCTGAATGAGCCAGACTAATTGATCAGAGTATATATTTTTCTTTTCTGAACAAGGGGCTGAATTAGCTTGATCCAACACTTTTTAGTTGGACAAACTTTTCTGGAAAGGTGAAATCATTACTGACTGAGTAAAACATCTTTTATTTTTAAATATGTTGCAAATTTAAGACTAAATAGAAATAAAAATCCAACGTCTTCACGCCTTTACAACCACAGGAACACAATTAACAAGAGTGGAGTCAACCTTCCTTTGAGGCTCTTCTCTACTTATAAATATGTAAATTGATTAAAAGTTCTTCTGACACCTGATTCATATAAAAATATTTCTTGAAAAAATAAATTTTTTTAAGATAATTTGCCATGCCATTAATCAATGTTTTATTTATCACAAGTATTTATGCCATTATTTTATTGATATTTATTTTCATTGTTTTTTTTATAAAATTTTTCTAAAACCTTTAACATTCACATAATTTATTTCGTAGAAATATGAAATCATTCTCTTTCTTTCAAACTATCTATGGATTTCATGCTTGATTTAATAGATAAAATAAATTTATATAGAAATTTTATAATTTATTCTAAAATTAAAGTAATCAAGAAAAAACTCTTGAGAAAATTGTATTAGTTTATAGATATTAAAAATGATGATAGTTTTCTAGTTTAATTAGTGTTGACATTATATGATAGTGTAATCTATTTAAATTTTTATTAAAAAAAAATAAATTCAAAAATTACATTTTTGGTGATATTTCTAAAATATACAAAACATTGTTAAGATATTTTAAATTTAATGTAACCTTACTAACAATATTAACTTAAACTTATTATACAGCATTAACATAAATAATATTTTCATTATACTAAAGTTGCATTAAGTTTAATTATAATAAGAGATAGTACGCATCTCAGAAAAATTAGCTGTAAAATGGAATTAATATGATAAGTGAGAAAACATATTGAATTTTATTTCTTCTTAATGTTAAAAAATTTCTTTGGTAATCTGCATTATATAGAACTGTGATCGCAGGGTCAGCACCTCCTTGGCACCTTGTCAGGACTGACACCACTGTGTCCACTGGGCATGGAAATCTTGATGGCTGTTACGATATTTATCATGTGCCATGAGTGCCATAAGTAGTCGTGTTTGTGGGCTTCCGGACTCGGAATGGGGGTGGATGGAAACAACTGGGAGAAGTACACTCCACAAATTAACATTTAACAAAAATACCCATTTATTGATAGATATTATTTATAAGTTTTATGAGATATTGTTTACAAGTTTACGATCATTTCAGAAGCTCAGCACAATGGCTAAAAAGTATTTTAGACGCTTAGCACCATTGCCAAAGGGAGAGGGATATAGAGAGATAAACCTAACATGACCTTGACCAAGATAGAGAGCTCACAGTAAGTTTGAGAGATGATAAATATCTTAAAATACTCGTGAGTCCTAGTTGTATCGATGCACAAATTGAGGAAAGGTCGGCAACTCAGATCAGAGGGTAATTCTCTTTTTCTCAGCTTCTGGGAGGCGGCAAGTGGCGATGGCTAAAACAGCGGTTCGGAACACACATACTTAGGAAAAAGGGTTGATGATGACTGCTCTGGCTTGTTATCACCCCCTCCTTTTTATTAGGGGGTTCCTCCTGGGTTTTTCCCATGACTTTGTTAGGAGGTTTAGTACATCAGGTCCAATAGTCACATTTTCACTCGTTGATTCTGGGTGACACATTCAACATGTCATCTTCAACAAGGAAATAAGTCCATGGGAAACAGTTTAATTATCCTTGATGATTTTAGCAAAACAACTTTAACGAAAAACTAAATCGAACCAAAATTTCTTCACCAAATTTGGCTCTCACAAAACTATTTCTTAATAGTACAGAGTTGTTTTCTATTGAGAAAAATAAAGCTATTCATTTTGAATAAAAACACTATTTATAATTAAAATTAAAAACTCATTTTATTTTTATAACTTTAATTTTATTATTTCCTTTTATACACAAAAATATCCCTAGTTTTAAAAATAAATTGATCCCAAGTGGAGATTTCTTTCAAAATCTGAATTCTAGAGATTTTTTTTAATCTAAGTAATTTCTGTCTTTCTTTATTCATCTTCTATTTAAGACAATTGTAAATTATAATAAAATTTGACACCATCATACAAAATTAATCATGAGAATTATTTGTAGGCGGCTTAGTCTCAGGCCAACTGCCGAAGAATTAGAACAAAGAAATATTTTAAAGAGTAAGAATATTTGCATTACAGTTATATATCTTTAATATTTATATGTTTATGATAATTATAAATTCTTAAAATATCTATTAAAAGTTTTTGTTGTTTTTTTTTTAAGATCAAACTCCAGAAGAAATGAGAAAAGAAAAAGAACAAAAGAAGAAAATGCTAATTAGGAAGGTAAAAGATTAATTTTACTTTGATGATATGAAACCGTGCTTTACAATTTGTTTATGCTTCTAACACAATAAAGTGCTATAAATTAAGACACTTGGCGGGTTTTCTCATCTTTATTTAGTTGATACGTGTGAAAATTTTACACGTTTTGGGCTCTTAAGCCCCTCTTCAGCCAACTAAAACATTAAAAAAGAATATAACATACATATAAAAAACACAAGTTTTGTAGAATTCATAAAAATATAAAACATACCCATGCATATAAGTCTTATAGATTGAAGTAACAGCTTATTTCCGTTTCAGTAACAGTTACTCTCGATATTTTCCAGTAACTTCAGCTTATTCATAACCAACTATAATATTAGGGTATATGACACATATATACAAAAGTATACATAAGAATCTATAAAACTATCTTCAATTAAGGCATACCTTGAGTACGGTTGTTATTAAAGCTGTATACAATTGATTATACCTTTCACTTATAAACAGTTCTACAAAATCCTTGATCTTAAACATACTTTGGATTATGCCTTATAAGTCTTATAGACTGAAGTAACAGCTTATTTCCGTTTCAGTAACAGTTACTCTTGATATTGTAGAAGTTATGTAAATTCATATTATATTGTAAATGCGTATCAAAGGAAATAAGGATTTCGTAAAACAGATTATGAGTGTAAGGCATAATCCAAAGTATGTTTAAGATCAAGGATTTTGTAGAACTGTTTATAAGTGAAAGGTATAATCAATTGTATACAGCTTTAATAACAACCGTACTCAAGGTATGCCTTAATTGAAGATAGTTTTATAGATTCTTATGTATACTTTTGTATATATGTGTCATATACCCTAATATTATAGTTGGTTATGAATAAGCTGAAGTTACTGGAAAATATCGAGAGTAACTGTTACTGAAACGGAAATAAGCTGTTACTTCAGTCTATAAGACTTATATGCATGGGTATGTTTTATATTTTTATGAATTCTACAAAACTTGTGTTTTTTATATGTATGTTATATTCTTTTTTAATGTTTTAGTTGGCTGAAGAGGGGCTTAAGAGCCCAAAACGTGTAAAATTTTCACACGTATCAACTAAATAAAGATGAGAAAACCCGCCAAGTGTCTTAATTTATAGCACTTTATTGTGTTAGAAGCATAAATAAATTAATTTTACTTGTTAAGGATCTTTATAACAGTTTAAAACAATTCCATATATTCTCATTTATTTAGCTGAGCTTTCGTCCCACCATTGAAGAACTAAAAGAGCGGAAAATCATTCGTTTTAATGATTACGTCGAGGTCACCCAGGCTCACGACTACGATCGCAGAGCAGACAAACCGTGGACACGTTTAACTCCAAAAGATAAGGTATAATAAACCTTCATGAAAATTATTTTAAAAGTTTTTATATTTTACATTAGTCTTCACAGATTAACTGAACTATATTATTTAGTCATATAGCAAGGCTTATTAATTTATCATTTGTACGGCACATGCCACTCGATTCATCAAATCTTTAAACTTAAAATCAATGTCAACCAATATGATTCTTCAAGAATACTCCTACACTTTCTAATGTCACTCTCTTGTTCTAGCGAGCAATCTCAACTGATAAGATGGGTTAGCAATCAGTTTAATTACTACATTTCAGCAATATGCTTACTATAATAATGTTTATATTTTATAGGTCACAATAAAATACTGTAGTGCAGTAATTTTTTGCTCATGACTATCTACTTTCATATTTTGTGATTCAGTTTTCAGAGCTTACATTTAAAACACAGTTACATTAGGGAAGCTCTCTCCTTTTCATCATACTCATTCATTAACAGTGCATGGGTATGTAACCATTTTAAAAGTATACAGCTAGTAGATAAGCAAATGTGAGTCAATAGAAGGAAATATGATTGAGAAGTGGGGAAGCAAGATGAAACGAATACAGGGAAAAGAGAAACTCGGAAGTATGGCCAACTTTAACAAAATTAATTTTAAAAAAGTCTATAATAACAAAAGTCTGTATTGCAATGACCAAATACATAAGAAAGTAAACAAAAAGTTGCATAAAGAAAATAAGAGGGATGGTAAGAGTAAGTCAAAAAGGAAAATGAAAGAGCAATAATGAAAAATTAAAATTGCATCACTTAGAAACATGATAAGACACTCTTTGCTCACTCTGTTACTATCCTTGTTGGGCTGCATTTTTCAAATTGCAGTTGTATAATTGTAAATAAAACAATTTTAATCTGTGTGACTGAGTTGCTGTAATCTTATACACCAGTATAATAAGTCTTATTAATAGAAATACACTGTTATGGTGATTAAAAGAATAACTAGTTGAATTAAGGACATTGATGCATATTAATTAATTGCAGTCCTATAAATTCACATTGGCATCTGTCTGTCTGTCCTTTGTTAATCTCAAGAACAGAATTAAGTAGATGAAATGCAGACTAGATTAAGAGACTAGATTGCAGAAAGCTTAGAATTCAGAGGTCTCGATTAACTATATATGATCTTTCCATCTAGATGAGAAGTCAGGTGATTTCAATTCAAAATTTTTCTCCAGAATGGAGTTACATAGATAACAGGCATGACTCAATTATTATTAGGAAAAGTACAGTGTACAGGAGCAAGACACCATTAAATCAGGAGCATATATTTTAAATTAATTTAAATTAGATGATGATTAAAAATTTCAGCATTATGACATGTCACAATAAATAATTGCTTATTTTATTTAAAATATTCATAATACTTTTATTGAATGACATCTTATTTCAAGTGTATTTTCTTTCCTTAAAAATGATTACCATAACTAGTACAGTAATACCTCGACTTACGCGAACCCGGAGTTACGCGATTTTCAAATCTCGTCGATTCGTCTTTTGTTTGAGCGCCACGCAACTCTTGATTATTCACTCCCCCCACACTATTGTTCAGCTTACATGTTCAGATGTGTCACGCAGAATCGACACATAGCTACAATTTATTTTGTGTTATTTATTTCTGTGTTTGTTATATCTACGGAGACTTGAGAGACTCTATGTGGTGATTTCTTGTAACTGTGAATGAATCAAAAGACGAGATAAGATTAACGAGAACATTTATTAGCTTACATACATCCGATTTGGATTTTACACAAATTGCGAAATTATACCCTGACTTATGCGAATTTGACTTACGCAATTATCGCTCGGTCCCACCTATCGCGTAAGTTCGGGGTATTACTGTATTATGTTTTCACCTTAAAAATAAATATCATTAAGTACAGTCGTAGTGTTTTAAAATGTATGTTTTATTTATGTACCCCTGTGATTTTTGATAATTTGTTTCCATTGAGATTTTTTTTAAATTGGCTCTTCTTGCAAAATACTCTTGATTTCTGGTCTAACCAGTTTATGGAACACAGTTGATGTATATTAAAGGGAAAATAATATATGCAAAAAAGTAACTTGTAATATTTTAAAGTTTTGACAGTTTTAGTTAGAAATTTTGGCATTCAAATTTTGTAATACATTTTGCAATTAAACAGAAAAATTTTACTCCACTCATTTCATTTTAAATGTGTAAATGTTAGCAGTAATTTTTTTATTCTAATTTAAATTCTTTATAGTTTTGGAAAAGGGTAATTTATATATTCAGTTTTTTAAAAATTAACTTCAATTTTTTACTACAAAATAATAATGTATAATGAATCTTTTAAGATCGTACTTATGTATAATGATTATTATTTATTAAGATTATTAAAATTCTTTTTTAATTAACGTTTCTGAAAGTCAAGATTGGTGTATTTCAGGCAGCGATCAGGAAAGAACTGAATGAATTCAAAAGTCAGGAAATGGAAGTTCACCAGGAAAGTAGACACCTCACAAGGTATATTAAGTTAATACTGACTTTATTTATATAACTATTTTTTATTAGAATTTAGTAATATAATATAATGTTAAACTAATTTGTAAGCAAAGTATTTTTAAATATAGTAAAATATTCAATTTAGAACTGTAGTCTTACCCAGAATAAAAATAGAGCCAATGTTCTTTGATCTAACATACGTAAAGGAAAATAATTCCGTGTTCGTTACGAAGCAGAACATATGTTGGAAAATTATCATGAGATATGTTTAAACTGTTATAATCTACTTGCAATTTCAAACATTTTCACGAGAAATTTGAAATAGAATCGAATTTTAAGTTTCTGTTTGGCATTTATCAGAATTGCAGATGCTGGATCAAACAAATTACCTCAATATTATTTTAAAAGTAATAAGAAAAGACAGGCTAAAGAAATACTTTTTAATGTATATGCTCAATTACACGAACAACATTCGTCTTTGTCAGTCGAAAAGGCAACTCTGCAGAATTTGGTTCCAAACATTTTTGCCACAAAGAAAGAATGGCAATCAAAAGATGGAAAGATTAAAGAGATTTTTCACGAAGACGAGGCATAAAATGTGACGAGTTTTTCTGGACGGCATCCCAAATGCAATTAGTTCATTTTTCTTTAGAAATGAGCTCCCGCCAGTAAATCCATCCGTTGTCAAATAAACAACGATCCCAATTTATCAAATATAAATTAAATAAACTTTGCATCTTGTGTTTGATTGTCAAAATCTGAACTCAAAACTGCTAAGAATCATCCAAACTGACACTTGGAGACATCATTACTTGAGAAAGGTCCATCCACATCATCAATAAAAGAGGACTGTTGACTATCTGGATGAAACATTCATTAATGTTGGTCATAAGGTTTCCAAATATTGGGAAGACAATACTATGAAATCTTATCAAGATGGATGTTTTAATCCAATTGACAACCTACAAAGAAATTAAACATTTTTCACTTGTATTTGTATCTCTATAGTACTCATATTTTTTGCATGGAGTAGTGATTATGATTATCATCAGGAAATGAATGGTTTGAAACATTTATCACTCTCCACGTATACAGTTCTGCTATTGTAAGAGAGAACATAAAGTATCGCAGCATTTGCTCTAAGAATACGTCCACAAATTTGTGGCACTTAACCAAGAAAGGAATATCGCAGCAGTTTATGATTTATGATTATTATACAAAAGATTTCAAATTTATCAACTGTCCAAGACCTTTGTTGTTTTCCTACAATTATAATAATAGACTATAATCCCATATTTCAGACTTGAGCGAGACTGAACCATACGCATTCCAGATACAGCACGTTGGCTTTATTCTTGTTCTGGGTAATACCTTAGATATCGATCGGTTTTTTAAATGGTTTCTTTTGTGGGACCAAGAGAATAACTTAACCGGAAAGTTTTAACCCAGATAAAATATAGCAGAAAGCGCAGATCTCTCCGATAGATGCAAATCCGAAAGCGTGGAAGGCATCAAGTTCGCGTGTTTAGATAACTTTTACACGTTTTTCCGGAAGGGTTAAGAGCAGAATCAACAAAATAATAAAAGATTTTAATCGATTTTGCGGTACTTAAATAAATGTGAAATTCTTAGGTTTTGTAAACAGAAATTCGCATCCATCATTTTTATGACATTTGTTTTCTTCATTTTCCCTGTTTAGAGAATTAGTGCTTTGCCGTTTACATTTTCTTTTCCGCTATCTTTCTGCACTGCTAAATATTTTTAAACACAAAAAGCGGAGGGTCGTTACCTTTCTCGGAAAACAGCCACGTGCTATCTATAAAAGACTGAGGGATGATGGGTTCCAGTGAGTCGACCGCTGTGGAGTCAGAGTCGGAATCGTGGAGTTTTGGTGTTTTAGTCGGAGTCGTCAAACAATCCGCCGACTCCGACTCCCTTTTACTTACCAACTTGTTATGTATATGAAACGGAGTCGGAGTCGGTAGATTTTTACGCGACTCCACAGCCCTGGTCAAATGTCTTAAAAATTGGGGATAAATTCTGTGGCTTCTGATATTAAAATCTCTTTTAGACGTTTGTCGGATGATATCGTTGGCCATTTTGATTTTTTTTAAACTCTCCGCTGTTGGCCGAAAATTCGAACGGAAACTCGTAATAGAAAATACTTTCCGTTCTTTTGTCTGTTATTTTGACCAAAAGAAAAAACAAAATGTCACCATTGCGTCATAAATAGTTTGTCTTCTGGTATGGAATGAAAATGGCACTGTTGGAAAGGAGGAAGACACAGCAACGTAGTAGAATTGTTTTTAGAAGAGAACGAGAAGTATTCTTTCTCGTATAATTGACAATTTTTTGAACTGTCTGTCTGTCTGTCTTAAGGAGACTGTGTGGTCGGCTACAATTGACTTAATTCTGCTGGTATTCTAATATTGTGGAAATACAAAACGAAAGGTAGTTTACCTTTCGTTTTGTATTTCCACAATATTAGAATAATCTTTTTCTGTTTTGTTCTATTTCATTTTCTGATAGTGTAAAAACTGGTCTTTAATACAATCTTTTTTGTACGTATAAAAGTTTAGAGCAGGAGTGGCGAATCCATGGCAGGCACACCCAAAGTGGCACGTATATGATTTCGGTTTATCACTCGATCATCCTTTTTTCAATCGGCTGTTTTACATTTATTCTGATTAAAAGTATATTCGTTTAATTTATTTAAATATCGTTGTTCGAAGTCTAAAACTTTGGCACGCATAAAGCCAAGTATGCTTACTATATGGCACGAGGGATCAAAAATATTAAACCAGAGAAGTGGCCAGTGGTACAGTGGGGTATTTCATTGGGCTGGCTTAAGACCACCGGTGAAATTACCATTTTTTGCCGCGTTTATAGTCCATTGTATAAGAGTAGGAAAAACGGGGTATCGAGTAAAAAGGTATAAAATGTCGGTGTCGTACCGATAAACATTTGCGTGCGCAGTCGAAAGTCGGACTTTGTAATCTATCCGAAAAATTCAACTGTTCTACTCTCTACTCTCACCGATGCTTAACGGAAACGTCAAATTTTTTTTCTTTTCTGTAATTTGATACTTTTTATCATTATTATTGAACAATTTTTTAAAAGTTTAAAGCTTTAAAGTGGCCCCATCCAGCGTAATTACGGTCCACATTATGTAGTGTTCGTCTTTCCATTTAAATGGCTGCGTTGGGCCGACTCGACAGTTCTGGAGCCGTTGGGTGTTTTGACTTCACATTTACTAGCGCCACCGTTCGTTGGGCCGAGGCAACTACGCGACACCTTGGCTGGGTTAGGACCGTCGACTCTGCCCAATGCAGCCGACGTAATTAGGTGAAAAAAAATGGCGGACGAAATACTGACCCGAATAATGGTTTGCGACAGGTTCCACCGACCCTGATGCCAGTAGACGTTCGGCGTGCAATTCCATACGTTCGACTTCCCGTTTTGTTGGAGCGGAAGACCGCAAGGCAGGAGCGACCGGACGACTTCGAAAGGAACGCGTTGCGCGCGACCGTCGCCCGGCGCGTAGATATACATATTGGCATCCGCCGGGCGCCGCCGTTTCCCATTCGATATCCTAAAATTGGGCCGGAAACGGTCTTCGTTTATCGCGGTCGGATTCCGGCCGGAAAATAAGACGTTAGTCGATCGTAGTCCGTCACTTAAAAATCGCCGCACCGTCTTCTCTCGCTACGAAAGTTTTCCCGCTCGAACCGGCGTCGCGCGCGGGCGGCGCCGAAAACCGTCGAACGTCGATTTTCGAACCCGACGCTTCGATGCACTTTGTTACGTCTGATTTTTCTCGAAGAAACCTTTTACAATCTATTTGCTTTGTAATCTTGTTTTTAAAATAAGACCGTTTCTATAACGAAAAATCAAACCGCTAATTAGAGGAGGGCGTGAAAATCTTCCGTTACGTTTAAAAACATTCAAATTAAAAAACTAAAAACGCCAGCTGCGGGGTTAATGTGATATCGGAAAACGCAATGCTGAATATACTGCTTAAGGACAGGATGGCTGACACCCTTGCGGGGAAAACACGATTCAGGGACCAAATTGCCGACGCAGGGATGCGACCAGATTTTTTTCGTTTTTCGGTGCCGTATTTTCCGTTTTCCCGCGCATCCGACGTAACGCCGTTGTTTTTTTTTAATTTGTATAGTTTTAAATGACTTATATCGAACGTTTTCTTTTTGTATGGGATTTTTATATTGTACATAGACGAAATAGTTTTCGTTAGCGTGTAAATAAGTTTGCGATTTTATTCGAACAAATTTCCAGGGACCAGTCCCTTGCCGCGCGCGCGGTCGGATTTTTTTCCTTTCTTACCAGGCTAATTTATTCGAAAGTTGCACCACCCGCCGCAAACTCGAGGATCGTTTCGGGTATAAAATTAGTTTCGTCGAACAAGACGTTTGTAGAAGAGACCGGTGACTTCCGATTAAGTTTTCTGTAGTCTGCTAGAAAACCCGAGCCACGTTTGTGGCCTTCCGACGCGACCAAGTTAATTTATTATATATTTTATCGGCGTTGAGCTTGCGGATTAAAAAATATATTGTTGAATTGGCGTTAATTAATCGAGCTTTTAAGTTTGTTAAAACGTTTTATCGGAGCGCGTTTTCGTTGTAAATATATTGCATTTGAGGCCGGCTTTCGATACTTTCGTCACTCGATTAAATGGGCGCTACCCAAACGTTTTGTTGTTCCTATGCAATCCGATGATTTTTATCCGAGCGTTATTGGGGTCTTGGCATACAATCCGCAATAAAATTGTTACCGTGCCTTATCCATTAATTAATTGAGGAACCGTAACAATATATTGTTGTACGACGACAAAAGCGGGCCGATCAAACGACACGCGAGCTACAAAGAAAGAGGAAAGCGAGAGAACGCCGGTGTAGCAGATCCTGTCCCCAACAGTGCATTGAGTAATCTTCGTTCCTTTCCTTTGCTATGTACTAGATGTGTAGTTTTAACCACGTATTTTTTAGAAAAACAGTCTGTTGTAGAAAAAATATATGGCTGGCTTGCTCATTCAAATTATAGAACCGTGTAAATAAAACTAAAAACAACACAAATTTTCCCATTATTATTTAATATTCTTCCCGAACACATCATTTGTACAGGTTGCATTCATTAGGAAAATTTTTACCGTCATTTTCTTTTTATGTAAAAATGCTTAAAAATAAACTGTACATTGTTTTCCTCAGTGTTTATTTCTTTTATATTCTTGTTAAACGACCGAAGTATAAAAAGAGGCTAAGGATTTCGACGTACGTTGCCCTTTATTTTCTAGGATAGGCTTCCACCACCATCGCGTGACCCTGAAATAAACAAAATTGAATTCTGTACTTATTCCTAATTCAAATTATACGGGGTGTTTTGACCCGACGAATTCCTAGCGGCACCATTTTTTGATAAGGTTTTTCCCACTTGGTAAGTTAGATACAACAGTTTCCGAATGGAGATTCTGGCAAATGGGCACAAATGTCAACGTGGCATTAAAATGCAGGTGGCTTCGAAAGAAAAAAATTTATAAGTTGGACAGCCCGTGAATTTAGCTTAATGATAAACAATGGTATATTTTACTTATGAAACCGTGGTGAAACTTTAAAATGGACCAAATTTATGTCGGCACGTAACATTTTGCATGTCTGGCGTAAAGGAAGGCCAACGTGAAGGTTCATTCCGAGAGAGATCTTTTTTGGCCTGCACATTCGGGCCACAATAGTTAAAGCCAACAAAAGACGGAGAGGAGGAAAGACCAAAAAGAAAATAACTTTTAGTCCCATATCAAAAACCACTTATCAAAGAATTTGCTAACTTTATACAATGGGAGAAATAGAAAATTATGCAAACGAGAAGACAAGCTTACATACTAACTTCTAATCGAAGTACGTTTGGAGCTTCCGACGATGGCTTGTCTACCCAAAAGTGCTTAGTAGTTTGTGATAATAAAGCTAACGATGCTCCAGATGATAAAAAGTGGCAGAGCTCTAGCTTGGAAATGCAATGTTTGAGTGATGTGCAAAAGAAATTTGCTTCTTAGGACCTCAGAAGGTTCTCCGGACAACTTAAGTGCATTCGACTTTATGCAATACTACGCGGATCCTTTAATTTGCACGAAATGATATTCTATCACTCGGTATGCAAGTAGCTTTCGATGCCACTCGCTTACATAAGATAATAAACAATGGGTCCTGGATGCTTTTAAATACCATTGGTTAAGAATAAATTTGTATATATTTGTTATCATCTAGTCTTATCATACTTTGTTCACTCTCTCTCTCCCCTCGTCACCAGCCAGGTTATTGGGGAAGAGAGAAATCGGTTGGAAGACAATATGGATCATTGCAAACAAAAAGCTTTGTACGAAGGTGAGTATTGTTGTTGGTAGGTTTGGAGATGTGGACGTTTGAAAGGTGCTGGCATACATACGACGGTAACGAACAATGCGACAAACACTCAAAAATATTGACAACAGAACGTGTGAAATACCATTTAAGTATCATAATTGAATGCGTTATTTGGAATTTAAGTTATTCAAAAACCATCCCTATTTCTATGTGATGGCTTAATCTGTTACTTTTGTTTTCCAGACTCAGCTAGCCTAATAAATAATTAGAAGTGGCAAAAATGTTTGCAGACTGTTTTTCTAGTTTACATTTTTTTTAAATTTTTCCCTGTATATATATCGTTCGTTTTTATTGTACTTATGTGAAAAACTTTCAAACATCCATACCTCAAAAACTACCGAGAATAATGTCGGTGTTCGTACAGTTTTATGTTTACAACGATCTATAGTATTGCCTCCTGACTCGCTCCGTATAGTTGGGCGAGAGTTTAAGACAGCCCGTGATTTTTTAAGAAAGTTATAACCCAGTGCAACTGTAAGTTTCACCATTTAACATATTTACAAAAAGCTAGTAACAATAAGTTTACATTTTCTTCCATAATAATATACCAGACAAAAATTTGAGACTATCACAAAGTATTTCTTTAACATGAAATGTGTGTAATTTTTGTTTCAATTTACATATTCTTCTCGTTTGTTAACTTGAAAATGCATGCCAGTAAAATGGCAACTAATTATGAAAGCGCACAAATTTGTGCATATCAAAGATGCACCAGCAAAGTTAATTTAGATATTGGTTCTCCCCTGGGTAAAATGCCGACAACTAACAAAATTCCTGGAAATTTAGCTTGCCTCTTAATGGCGAAAGACATGTACAGTACTGTACAATATCTACATTAGACTGCGGAATGGTTAACCAAGAACATCAAACACCAAAGAGGACGGAATGCTGTTCCCATATCGCCCGTTGGAAGCTCTAGAGTGATGTTGCATGCATGGTATATAATGTACGGTACCAAAAGTATCGATACCATAAAGTCGTTTTGAACTCCTTGATTCCAAATACAGCTTGTAATAATAATAATCTGTCCGTAAGCCAATCTCGAACTTTTTGCCAGTGTATTACGGAAGAAAATTTAAATATATTAACAACAAAGAAAACGGTGAAATTTATTAAAATAAAAGCTTCAAAATTTATGCTGATTCAAATTATCGTGACATTTCATTGAATTGTATATAAATACAATTATTTACGAACCAGTCAGGAAAAGGTAGGAATATGTCGTAGCGCTGTGCTTCCTTTTTTTGGAAAAAATATATCATCATGGATACCATACGAAATATTGACTTGGCAAGAATTAACTGATAAATGCACAAACAAAGTGTGAAAGAAGTTACAGCTGAAGGTATCCAAGAATTCAACAAGAAGAGCCTATCTCTATATCGTTAGGTTGACCAAATTGTCAACCTAATCGATACAGCGGGACTAGATGTAGACAAGCAGGATATTGAAAAGTTACGGTGGGTTTCTGGTGAGAAACTTACCAAAGACGACCTTCGAGAACTAGCAAAACAAGGAATTCGTGTGCAACTGGAAAATAGTGATTCCGGAAACAAAAAACCCAAAGAATTTCTCTACAGATTTTCTTAGTAAAAGTTTGGTAAAGATAACCAAAATAGTTGATCAAATTGTAGCGAATGATCCAGATTTTGGAAGGAGTGCAATTAGCAAAGTAAGCATTTTGGATGCAATCTTTTGCTATCAACATTGCTAAACGAAAAATGAAACTACATGACGTTATCTCAAAAAACAAAAATTACAGAAGAGCCAGGACCTTTGTCACAAAAAATGAACTTACATTTCTGTGTGCATATGTTTGTGTGTTATTTAACATTAATTTTAAGTTATTTTTATATTAATTTGCATTATAATTAAAGTAAAATCCGTTTATTTTTGGTAGTGTGTTTCCCTATCCCTATACTCTATGTTAAAATGACCTCGTTTAACTCTATTGTTTAGCACTTTGTTGTCTAGGAATGCATCCCCCACAAAGTGGGGTCTTACTGTACTTACTTTTGCACGCTGTTTAATCATTTGGTTATAACAGTGGTTCCCAACCTTTTTTCATTAGCGTACCCCGTGACATGTCATATCTCTAGATTGTACCCCTCATTTAAGAAATTTAGTGAGTAATCGTATTGTTAATTTTACATATTGTAACTTTAAATTAAAGAAAAAAAAAACTAAAAGAAAAAATGTATAATAAAGTTGTGATTGTTGCAAGGAACATTTTTTATCTAATAATTTTTTAATACTATTAGTTTGTGATACATAATATATTATTTTTTCTGCCATAATAACTAACTTTTTTCTGTACCCCTAAACAACCTATCGCGTACCCCTAGGGGTACGCGTACCACAGGTTGGGAATCGCTGGGTTATAACATTCCTAAAAAAATTTACAGAGAAAATCATAGCGATCTTAAACTTTTACCTTACACCATATATTTCAATTGTATCTAAATACAAGTGGAAAGGAGACAAAAGATCAAAGAATAGTAAATCGATAAATGGAGGATGGTCCTGGACTAAAAAATAAAAATGCCGATCTCATAATTTAGAAAAATGGGCAATTAAGAGTTACTTAGATAAACAATCGGATAGACGTTTATATTTATTATATGTAGAATTATGAGCACGTGCACTAGAGTTATTGTCCGACAGTTATACTGCCAAAACCGATAACCACTCTTTATCGGAGGCCCTGTAAAATCGCTTTTGATCTCGCACTTGGACCGTCGCCGCAGCACAAAGAGACGGTGCCGTCCGTTTATTTCTAAATCGCGTAGAGCGATTCAGAGATAAACAGTTTCAAAATCGTCAGGTCTGCGGTAAATCGGCCGGACGTGCTTGGTTCAAGAACACGTACAAAAAAAAAATTATGGAATTACCAAATCCGGTAATGTGATGCTAAGAAGCACTTGCCTGATAGAATAAAATTTAAAATCCTTACTTGCGTAAGTATATAATTTGCATTTTACATTCTTGTATAAGGAAAAGCACTAATTCCAGAAATTTCTGGTCGACACGAGTTTAGATCATGTTAAATTAACTTCATTTATACGAAGTTCCAACACGTCCAGGAACTGGGAACGAAATCCCCATCTGGAACAAACCGTAAAAAATGACGTATCGCACTGCACTTGAATCCTTCGGTTGGTCGTCTGGCTATTTTCTATATAATATCACCAAATAATATGTTTTTTGCCAAAAAAAAATAATACGTCTAAACGACTCAAATTAACAATAAATGTAGTTATTATTTTCCATATTCTGTTATTATAAAATAATGTTAAATCTTAGTACAGTAGAACCTCGAAAACTCGTCCCTCGATAACTTAGCACTCCGGATAACTGGTCCACACCTTGGCAGGGCGAAAAAATCCTTAGTTAATTAATTTTCATTATAGACAGGCTTTATAAAAGTATAAAAGCTCTCATAAAGTATTTTTCTGAGGTCTGTCTTATCAGGTAAATTACTGTACACAGTGTATTCATTAATTTTCATTTTCATGTAGTAAAGGCTCTATGCCTTCATAAAGGACGTACTTTTCCTTTGTTTAAGGGTATTTGGTCAGTTTATTCTCTGTTATATTCTCAAGTAAACAATACATACAAGTACAGTACAGTATTTTCTGAGGAAATACTCATACTTATTTTTTTTAACCCCATTCCCGATAACTCGGCATTTTCACAAACTCGGCCACCCTTCGGTCCACATTAGGTCGAGTTTTCAAGGTTCTACTGTAATAAATTTCACTTCTTAAATTAAAAAAAATAAAAATACCACTAGAACTCTATTCTTTTCTTTAATTTATATTTTAATACATTTTTAACCCAAGGCAGACCTCTGAACGGGTTGAAAATGTTTGTTTTGATTAAACTAGTACTGGAAAAGTGTGTAAGGTGTAGTATGATTACTAGAACTGCACCTGTTATTTTGTGATTAGTATGTGCCTGCTACTCACAAATAATGTATTATTTGTTCTTGTATCACCTTGTGATATGACAACGGATAAGTGGCCCAAAGTCATCTAATGCTACTCGCGTGACTGGTCCATGGCCGAATTTTGGCATAAGTCATACGTCGATAGAAAATGCATATCGTACGGGATGCGTTGGGGAGACGTATTGCAGCACGTCCACATGCACCAATGACCATCCAGCAGTTGTCAACCGCACTGGTGGAGGAGTGGAATGCCCTACCACAGGAACTCCTTACCAACCTTGTGGCCAGCATGGGAGCACGTTGCAGAGCGTACATTGCCGTCCGTGGTGATCACATGATCACACACCCTACTAAGAATCATGTTCCACCTTTTTATAATGTCCATCAGAAATCACGGTGACTTCAGTGTAATTATTGTCGTTGAATAAAAGTTCATTTCTGTTTGTCTCGTTGCATATTTCTGTCAGTTACCTTCTGTACTATACTGTAGCAGTTCTTTCTATGTATGGGCCAAGTTTCATCGAGCTATATTACTTGGCAGTGACACAACACGTGAACATTACTTTCGTCCTCAAGTTTTGCACACCAGTGTAGAATAAAGGTATTGGGACACCCAATACCTTTATTCTACAATAATGGAGGATTACTTCCTAGAAAAGGCAATGCTCATAAAAGAAGCTAAAGGTTTTACGACAGGGTTTCCCATGCAAATGCATACTGCAATATATTAGGACTAAATAGAATTTAAAGTGTAGTTCAAATTAAATGCTTAAAATAATCCAAATGGAATGTACAATATTAAATTAAAATTTTTATAGTTTCCAATACTGTAATAATATTTTTTCATGTTTTGTACCACAACTTACAATGTAGTTTTTCCTTTCTTATGATATGAAAACCACATTGTAATAATTTAATGGCCATTTCAGGACTTGGCACAATACATTTAGTAAAAAAAAAAAAAAAACACTAATTTTCATCACATTACATGAATAAAATTAAAATTTGTCGACTAGTGTAATACTTTAATGCATTGAAACTTGCTTTCATTTACCAAATCCACAGATTACTCTTGTTTGTTTTTGAGTTTGCCAAGGTTTAAACAGTATTTTAATTAAATTATAAATTGAAAAGACAAAATTCTATATCGTTTTATACTTCTGTTAAAAATGCAATGGTTTTTGATTTCATAATTTTTATTTACACCAAGTTACGTCCAAGATTAAACTCTGGCGGGCTATTTACTGGTGAAAAACATTTAAAATCATTGACTGACATTAGTACTTACCAGACCGCCGGAAGCGCAGGCTGCCACCAATCCAAACTGGCCGCCATTCTTGATGAGTCTGTTTGCAGCGGTGGCCACCAGTCTCACTCCCGTGGCTCCAAATGGATGGCCGATGGACAGAGATCCACCCCAGGTGTTAAATTTTTCCAGAGGGGGAACACCCACCTAGAATTTATGCAAGTTAAAATATTTTCAAATATGTTCTTAAAAATAAAAAGTTACAGAATTCTGTTACTTTTAAATAAATTTTAATTAACTACCATTTAAAGACAAGTAGTTACAATCGAAAGGCCGAGTACAAGAGTGGTTTAACCCTCTCTGATATCAAAATAGAGCTAATGGTGTTGTACTGTACTTTTGTATATTAAATATATCATCTCTGGTTACTAGAGTTCAAATTGAGTATAAAATGTGAAAAACTAGAATGTGTCAACTTTATGGTACAATATTTAGACTTAAAAAAGTGGGGTTAGATCACCATTACACTTGATTTCTCAATTATCATCTTGTTTCAGATGTAGAAAATTAGCAGATTTCTCGTCATCCCTTACATTGTCAATATTTTTGAGTCGATATACTTTCTCACAAACTCACTTTATAGAAAACTTTGAGAAAGCCCACAAATTTCTTACGAATGACATTAGAAGTTCATTCTTCCAAACCGTTCCACAACATTTCTGCCTACACACTAATCGGCCACAAAAAATATCATAGCACATTTAATTTCATGTTCAGTTACTTCCATTTTGAAAACAATAAATAAATCAAACAAGTTAATTATCAAGAAACATGTGATTTAAAAAGCAATGTATAACTGGCTAAATTTGTCTGTCGGCATCTCTTCATCCAAACACCAATAATTTATCACCTCCAGCATGAAACACATTGGCACATGAATATTTTGAAAGTATTCAGACAATTATTATTATTATTATTATTTATTCTCAATATTTTTTAAAAATTAATTATCACTTTAAATTGTTTTGTTGTGGATTATGCAATTAAGAATTACTTTCATCATCATTCAAAAGAAATTTTTAACTTTTGCAAATATAACTATAAAGTAAGGTAGAACAAATCTATGCAAATATACATAAATAAAACAAAACTGATTTTACCAAGAGAGGTTCCGAAGAAAGATGGCAAAATTCGTTGATGCTGCACATCATAAGAAAATATGGCTATTTAAGAACACTAAAGTGTAATTAACAAAGAAACATTCAAACATTCAAACTTTTAATGAGACTGACTGGTATATAGCAGAAGTGACCAAACTTTGCTACAATAGGAACCATGTCAACTATCAGAAATATGAGACAGCCACATCCTCTTGGAACAGCATTTTATAGATACATAGTTAATCATCAGACAAGCGTGAAAAATGACAGATATGGTAACATTATTTCAAGAAAGTGCCGGGTCGGCATCATTCCTGCCGAAGGCTGCACAGTACCTACATATTTTAAAAAAATGCACATTGATATTAAAAAAAAAAAAATTGATCGTACAAATTAGTGAGGGACCAGAATTGTGAGAAACTTCATTTGAACTTTATAAAGAGAGATAAGAAAAAGGAAGATTGTTACAATCAAATGGACATGATCATTTTTTTTTAAAATACTTTCATACTCAATAAAAAACAGTGCATCACAATCTACAAGATCTGTGTCAACGTATGTGTGTCCGAAATAAAACTGACTACTAATGCACTCTGTAAAATATAGCACTCGTCCAACCACCAACTTGGTCAACATGAATTTTCACATCCACGAATTGAAATAGTGTCTATCTGTTTTCATTATTGTCTAACATTAGTCTCATAATCTGTGTGCACATCACACTACATAATAAGTAAACTTACAAAAAAATATTACACATAAGTAGGTAGTAAATACCGAGTTTATAAAAAGAAATTCTGTAAGTATATGGGAGCCATAATAAGGGTCTAAAAGAGTCACAGTTTGGTCACTGTGATTAAATAGTCAAGTAACAAAAGGGCACCTAGTTTTCGATGTTTTAAGATAACTTGAGCATTGTCGGGTATGTCAGCTAGTTTTTGAACAATAACTAGTTGACACTTCTACAGAAATATCGCATCTGTGATATTTTGTACAAAGGAGATAACACTAGTAGATATTGAAAATTACTTCTTGTCAATGTGCTCTGCAAAATAATTTGTAAACAACGACTTTAATAAAATCAATATTAATCTTCTGTTTTCAACAAATAAAACTTGCACTTATACCCAATTGAAGTATACATGTGGTTTTACCTTTATTAGAACAAAGAAATTTCAAAAAAGCACTAGATACTTTTTTGAAATTTCTGTGGTCTGTTGGTCCAATAAAGCAGGAACTACATGTAAAAACTTTAACATTCAAAATATTAAAAAATTTATCGTATTTAAAGGATTTAATTTATTTTTTAATTTTATTGTTCCGACTAAAATTAGACTATTTCTGAAACCATCTAAAAAGTTTCAAGTTCCTAAATCACTATTTTTTAAATAGAATGAATACAAATGAGATAGGTAATAAAATATTACTTAGCACAAATTACTAAAATGTGTTAACAAAAATAGTAGAAAGTAGTAAATTATACATTTCTTACGTCACATCATTCACATAAAACAGGATGAATTGTAATAGTATGCATAACATTAAAGAATAAATACACACATCAACAATTTGCATTTATTATAATTAAAATACTTAATCAATAATAATAAATTATTACTTACCCTTGAAGGTAACTTCATGTAATTTTTTGCAAACCAATCCGAATCCAAAGCTTTCAGATTTGCTAAGATTTGACCCTGAAAAAATACATATTTATTAAATTTTCATCACATTACATGAATAAAATTAAAATTTGTCGACTAGTGTAATACTTTAATGCATTGAAACTTGCTTTCATTTACCAAATCCACAGATTACTCTTGTTTGTTTTTGAGTTTGCCAAGGTTTAAACAGTATTTTAATTAAATTATAAATTGAAAAGACAAAATTCTATATCGTTTTATACTTCTGTTAAAAATGCAATGGTTTTTGATTTCATAATTTTTATTTACACCAAGTTACGTCCAAGATTAAACTCTGGCGGGCTATTTACTGGTGAAAAACATTTAAAATCATTGACTGACATTAGTACTTACCAGACCGCCGGAAGCGCAGGCTGCCACCAATCCAAACTGGCCGCCATTCTTGATGAGTCTGTTTGCAGCGGTGGCCACCAGTCTCACTCCCGTGGCTCCAAATGGATGGCCGATGGACAGAGATCCACCCCAGGTGTTAAATTTTTCCAGAGGGGGAACACCCACCTAGAATTTATGCAAGTTAAAATATTTTCAAATATGTTCTTAAAAATAAAAAGTTACAGAATTCTGTTACTTTTAAATAAATTTTAATTAACTACCATTTAAAGACAAGTAGTTACAATCGAAAGGCCGAGTACAAGAGTGGTTTAACCCTCTCTGATATCAAAATAGAGCTAATGGTGTTGTACTGTACTTTTGTATATTAAATATATCATCTCTGGTTACTAGAGTTCAAATTGAGTATAAAATGTGAAAAACTAGAATGTGTCAACTTTATGGTACAATATTTAGACTTAAAAAAGTGGGGTTAGATCACCATTACACTTGATTTCTCAATTATCATCTTGTTTCAGATGTAGAAAATTAGCAGATTTCTCGTCATCCCTTACATTGTCAATATTTTTGAGTCGATATACTTTCTCACAAACTCACTTTATAGAAAACTTTGAGAAAGCCCACAAATTTCTTACGAATGACATTAGAAGTTCATTCTTCCAAACCGTTCCACAACATTTCTGCCTACACACTAATCGGCCACAAAAAATATCATAGCACATTTAATTTCATGTTCAGTTACTTCCATTTTGAAAACAATAAATAAATCAAACAAGTTAATTATCAAGAAACATGTGATTTAAAAAGCAATGTATAACTGGCTAAATTTGTCTGTCGGCATCTCTTCATCCAAACACCAATAATTTATCACCTCCAGCATGAAACACATTGGCACATGAATATTTTGAAAGTATTCAGACAATTATTATTATTATTATTATTTATTCTCAATATTTTTTAAAAATTAATTATCACTTTAAATTGTTTTGTTGTGGATTATGCAATTAAGAATTACTTTCATCATCATTCAAAAGAAATTTTTAACTTTTGCAAATATAACTATAAAGTAAGGTAGAACAAATCTATGCAAATATACATAAATAAAACAAAACTGATTTTACCAAGAGAGGTTCCGAAGAAAGATGGCAAAATTCGTTGATGCTGCACATCATAAGAAAATATGGCTATTTAAGAACACTAAAGTGTAATTAACAAAGAAACATTCAAACATTCAAACTTTTAATGAGACTGACTGGTATATAGCAGAAGTGACCAAACTTTGCTACAATAGGAACCATGTCAACTATCAGAAATATGAGACAGCCACATCCTCTTGGAACAGCATTTTATAGATACATAGTTAATCATCAGACAAGCGTGAAAAATGACAGATATGGTAACATTATTTCAAGAAAGTGCCGGGTCGGCATCATTCCTGCCGAAGGCTGCACAGTACCTACATATTTTAAAAAAATGCACATTGATATTAAAAAAAAAAAAATTGATCGTACAAATTAGTGAGGGACCAGAATTGTGAGAAACTTCATTTGAACTTTATAAAGAGAGATAAGAAAAAGGAAGATTGTTACAATCAAATGGACATGATCATTTTTTTTTTAAATACTTTCATACTCAATAAAAAACAGTGCATCACAATCTACAAGATCTGTGTCAACGTATGTGTGTCCGAAATAAAACTGACTACTAATGCACTCTGTAAAATATAGCACTCGTCCAACCACCAACTTGGTCAACATGAATTTTCACATCCACGAATTGAAATAGTGTCTATCTGTTTTCATTATTGTCTAACATTAGTCTCATAATCTGTGTGCACATCACACTACATAATAAGTAAACTTACAAAAAAATATTACACATAAGTAGGTAGTAAATACCGAGTTTATAAAAAGAAATTCTGTAAGTATATGGGAGCCATAATAAGGGTCTAAAAGAGTCACAGTTTGGTCACTGTGATTAAATAGTCAAGTAACAAAAGGGCACCTAGTTTTCGATGTTTTAAGATAACTTGAGCATTGTCGGGTATGTCAGCTAGTTTTTGAACAATAACTAGTTGACACTTCTACAGAAATATCGCATCTGTGATATTTTGTACAAAGGAGATAACACTAGTAGATATTGAAAATTACTTCTTGTCAATGTGCTCTGCAAAATAATTTGTAAACAACGACTTTAATAAAATCAATATTAATCTTCTGTTTTCAACAAATAAAACTTGCACTTATACCCAATTGAAGTATACATGTGGTTTTACCTTTATTAGAACAAAGAAATTTCAAAAAAGCACTAGATACTTTTTTGAAATTTCTGTGGTCTGTTGGTCCAATAAAGCAGGAACTACATGTAAAAACTTTAACATTCAAAATATTAAAAAATTTATCGTATTTAAAGGATTTAATTTATTTTTTAATTTTATTGTTCCGACTAAAATTAGACTATTTCTGAAACCATCTAAAAAGTTTCAAGTTCCTAAATCACTATTTTTTAAATAGAATGAATACAAATGAGATAGGTAATAAAATATTACTTAGCACAAATTACTAAAATGTGTTAACAAAAATAGTAGAAAGTAGTAAATTATACATTTCTTACGTCACATCATTCACATAAAACAGGATGAATTGTAATAGTATGCATAACATTAAAGAATAAATACACACATCAACAATTTGCATTTATTATAATTAAAATACTTAATCAATAATAATAAATTATTACTTACCCTTGAAGGTAACTTCATGTAATTTTTTGCAAACCAATCCGAATCCAAAGCTTTCAGATTTGCTAAGATTTGACCCTGAAAAAATACATATTTATTAATTATAAATATTTACACTAATTATTTTAAACCTTTAATTTGAATGCATTTCAAAAGTTTCTTAAAAATACCACAAAATCTATAAATAGGAGATTGTACTTACAAATATTGTTGACAAGTAGCAGTTTATGAGAGAGTTACTATCAAATTATTTGGATTTAATTAATAAATTAAATATATAAAAAGTGTCAATACTAAAACACCATTGATTTATTGCCAAGTTTATAGATAATCCACACATGATATTAAAAAAAGCTATCTTTGCCCATATTATCAATTATAAATCACTGGATGTATTTATATTTAAAAGAATTATAAGCGATGCTTTTATTAATTTGCAATCGTTTTAATTAAATGCATAGTTTATTAACAAAAGGAAATTACAGATTAAAAAAGTTATATAGATCTTGAAACAAATTTAATTGACTACAAGCAGTTAAATTTATGTTTTGTTGATTAAAAAGCACTGAAAGTAAAATACTTTTGATAAATAAAACCATGGCAGTACTTTGGTAGCCAAAATGAATGAATGAAATATTTTGTTATAATAATTTAAAGTATAAAGATATAAAATTGTATTGAAAGGAATGGTTGTGATAGTGAATGTATGATATGAGTAAATTACAAGTGGTCCTCTACTTTTGAACAATCCATTCTTTTGTATGTTTTTTGGCCAACAAATAAAAATTTCAAGCTGTTGTATGAAGGCTTTGATACATAAAACAGACAAAAAATTTCTTTTTAGAAATGATTTTTATATGGTTAATTAGTACTTTTAACATTTTAAATATGTACTTAGTTAATGTTTACACTTTTTGCATACAGTTTCACTATAAAAATAGAGCATTTCCTACTTTAAGAGATTTTATAGTTTTCTTTTTAGGTCACTCAGAAAGAAATCACTTTTATATTATGCAAATCTATTACTCAACTTTCGGGCATTTGACTTTCATACAAATTTATGCTTTTTACAAATGCTTAAGTCCAGAAGTCAAGGGCCATTGGTATATAATCATAAGGCCAAAAATATTACAATTAAATGTAATAATTAAGTTGTTCTGATAAATCACTTTCTCAAGAGCATATAACTCCAAATTAAGATGTTTGTTCATTTCTTGCAACCAAAAATCTTTCAAAACACTAAGTCTCAGTGATTAAATGACTCTTAAACTTAATATAAACACACATAAAAACCTTTACTTGACCAGTAAAAATATATTTAATGAAAACAACAAACGTTTTCGACCGCCTTCCTCAGTCTTCCTCAGGTTTTAAATTCTGATATTCGAAAATCGTTGTGCTTAAATATTTAAACATTTTGGAACATATACATCTTTGCGAATAAAATTCATTACGCGCATGCGTATTAATCATTACGTACGTGAACCCAAATATTCACAAATATTATTTTACATATACATGTAAACGATGTATAACACCTTACATAGAGTTGTGGGGGCATTCTGCTTCATACGCAAACCTCCAAGCTGCCGAAATATTAATAGCATCTTTATAGTTGATACAGCTATTACGTAATCCTGCTTTATAAANATCAACTATAAAGATGCTATTAATATTTCGGCAGCTTGGAGGTTTGCGTATGAAGCAGAATGCCCCCACAACTCTATGTAAGGTGTTATACATCGTTTACATGTATATGTAAAATAATATTTGTGAATATTTGGGTTCACGTACGTAATGATTAATACGCATGCGCGTAATGAATTTTATTCGCAAAGATGTATATGTTCCAAAATGTTTAAATATTTAAGCACAACGATTTTCGAATATCAGAATTTAAAACCTGAGGAAGACTGAGGAAGGCGGTCGAAAACGTTTGTTGTTTTCATTAAATATATTTTTACTGGTCAAGTAAAGGTTTTTATGTGTGTTTATATTAAGTAAATTGGACCAGTACCAGGTGAGAAGTAACTTTGACTCTTAAACATTCTCAGAACAATGAATACAAAATCTATGGAGAGTTCTGGAAGTATTCAAGGCATGTCATCAGATTTAGGTCCAAAAATACACTCTGAATATTTTTATTTTTAAGAGAAACACCAGTAAATGAAATTCAATACAGACGAGTTATCACACAAAATATCTTTATAAGATACATTAATTACTTCACAAAATGGCAGCACTAATTATCTCTAGTTCAAGTTTCATAATAAAAATATAGCCTTCAAGCAATACAAAACTAATGAGAGCTGCAGATTTAGTATTTCACATATAATTTGAAAATAAATTCATCATTATATTCACTTAGATTAACAACTATTTGAATCGACAATCAGTAAAACAAATTAGAATACTTACGGCAAAAGCTTCATGAAATTCAAACACATCTATATCATTTAACGAAAGACCAGCTTTGTTTAGTAGTCTGGGTGTTGCATAAGCGGGTCTGCAAAGAACTTTTTGATATTTTATCACAGTAAAAACTAAAATAAGACTTCAAATTTTGACATACCCTAATAACAACTGATCTTTAGGATCTTGAGAAACATAAATAAAGTCTCTGAAAAAATTATTTATTGTTTTTAATACTAATAATAATTATGTAATATAAATTTACCTTCACTAAATTTACCTCAAATATGCTTTTGGCTTGAAACCTAGGGCTAATGCTTTCTCCTCTGTCATCAAAAGACATGCAGATGCACCATCAGTCTAGAAACAAACAGTCTTTTTAAAAAATTGCAAGTTTCTTGAAATAAGAATACTGATATCTAAACTAGGAATTTGTGTAGAAAATTAACAAAAGAAGGGATATCAAAATAAATTCTGAATAAAAAAAAATTTTCTAAACAAACATTGAAACTGTTAGAAAACATAAGATGAGCGGTGAAAACAGCTTCCACATTGGCTGAAAATTACATAACTAAAAAAGATTTGCAGATGACAAAATTCAAACACAATAATGTTTGCATTAAGATCTAATGTTTGAAATCATATCAAACACTTGGATAGACATAAAATAAATTTTGATTATGCTAATGGAATTTAGCATATTTTCACTATAGATTTGATAAACCATATTTATAGATTTACTTTAGCTAAAAAGTTATCTTAACATCAATATAATGCAATAATTTTCATACATAAATTTAATTGCCTTACTGTCCTTAATCATACTTTATTTTTAAAAAATTGTCTACGTGTACTTATTGGATTAATAGAACAATTATACCAGTGTATTAATTATCAACACAAGGAGTTCATAATCAGAAAAATCAAAAAAATCTTTATTTTATCACCTATAGTAGCTTTTCCTGTACACATAACATATGTGTTTTGAGCTATTTGGACCCTCTTCAGCAGTGTTACTACCACTATGTTCTAAAAATGTATATTACAATAAATAAATAGATAAAATTGTTAGAAAACTTTTCTCTGGAGCCTGTATTTTCTGTATTGGAAAAAATACAAGCTCCAGATAATTAAATTATGTTTGTTAGTAATGAAAAATAATTATTTTCAGTATGATGAAAAGTTTACACTCAAATTAATGGAATACCAATGGGAACACGCATAGGCCCAAGACTAGCAGAGATTTTCGTGATACATATAGATGAAAAAATTAAAAACATAGAAGGAATAGAATTTTATAATAGGTATGTAGACAATTGTATCATTATATTTGATAGTAGAAAAATAAATGAAGAATTAATTTTACAACAAGCCAACTTAATAGAGAAAAATATACAATTTGACATCGAGAAGGAAAGGACTAATAGTATTAATTACTTAGATATAACCATCAAAAGAAATGAAAATAAATTTGAATATAGAAAATTTGTTAAACCTATGCAAATACCAAAAGTTCTTAATTATAAATCAAATGTGCCAGCAACTATGAAATTTAATATTTTTAAAATTTATATTGATAAAATTAAAAATAGAACAAGTAACTTAGAAAATCAACAAATTGAAATAGAACAAGTTATAAAGATGTTTTTATTTAACAGCTATCAAAAAAAATTACTTGAAAAATGGCTATATTGGATAACTAGTAATGAAAATATAAATAAAGCATATGATTAAAAATATATAAATTTAGTCTATATACCTAAACTTTTTGAAAGAGTAAAAACAGTTTTAAATAGAAAAGTAAATTTAATATCAGAAAAGAATGATTTATTTAAGAGATATTTATATCACAGATCGGACAAAAAACTGATATAATGGAAGAAAAAGAGGTGGTTTATTCTTTTGATTGTAATCCAGTAAAAAACACACACAGGTGAAACTAAAAGGAAATTAAGAATAAAACAACATATATGGGCAATAAAAGGAAATTATGCAAATTCTGCAGTAGTAGAACATTGTAATAATAACAGATGTGAAATAAATTTAAACACAATCAAAATAAATAAAAAAGAAACCAATAATGTTAAACATATCTATATAAAAAGACAAAGCAATAGAATTAACAACAACTTAGGACATGAAATCCACCAATCATGGCAGAGCATAATTAATAACATAAACCAAAAGCAAAGGGGTATAAATAGACGGAAGAATTAAGTGACGGCTAATTTATTAGATTCATGAGAACATCATTTAAGTAAGTTTGCTAAATTTGTGATATTTATTTGTAATTTTTAGAGATATAATTTTAAATTTCCCTTTGTTTTAATATAGCAACATGTATTTGTGCAAACTTAAAATAATACTTCTATGTATGATTTATGCATAGCATATCTTGAAGTAATTGGATACAAAAATTCTAAGTTTTTTATTTAATGTTTTATTGTCAGGAATTTTTTGTAATTTTATCTATTTATTTATTGTAATATATATTTTTAGAATGTTATGGTAGCAACACTACTGAAGAGGGGCCAAATAGCCCAAAACACGTATGTTTTGTGTACAGAAATACAGTTTTTACTACAGGTGATAAAGATTTTTTGATTTTTCTGATTACGAACTCCTCCTTGCATTGATAACTAATACTCCAGTATAATTGTCCTATTATCCAATAAGTCCACATAGACAATTTTTAAAAAAATTTTCATACACCTTTGACATTCCTACAACAATTTCTATCTTTTCCTAAGAAAATTATCAAGTACAAGTTTATTGAAAGAATTTATTCCAGTTTTTCTTTTCTATAAAAGAATCGGTCAAATAAGAACAAATGTCATTTAGAAATATATTTGATTATTTTTGTTAAACCTTTTCGAATTAATTTATATGTTGAAAATTCAAATACTCACAGTACATTAATTCTATAATTAAATTATTATACAAAGTCAAAAAAGTTACTATGCAGCAAGAAATTTGTAATGATGTTAAAGTTATACATACTGTATTGCATACAAGACCTTCAAGTTCTATGTCCCACATTTCCACCTTGCAATAAATGGCATCACTTCTCACTCACAGATGTTCCAGTTTATAGAAGACTTCTTTGCCAATCACAATCACCTGTGGAATCTGGCCCACTAAATCTCCAGACCTCACTCATCCAGATTTTGAGGCCCCGGGGATTTGGTTTTATTTGTATATGGCAACACAACACATGGACAATCTGCCAAGGGGAATGTCTCCCTGGAGGACTTTTATAGGAAAGTGTTAGGTTACCTTCTAATTAGGTAACCTAAATGAAGAAAACCCAGAAAACTCCACATGGCCAGTGTTCAGTGGTTTTATCCGCTCAGTCACTGGTGGGCAATGGGCCTCTGGAAGAAACTTCCAGCATTCACTTTAGGAGAAACTTCAGTACCATACATAAAATTTCATTTTCATTAAAACTTCACTTAAATTTTTTCCACTGCACAACAACTTTTTAGACATCCTGAACTATTGTTATTTCATCTCAAATTGAGAAAGTTATTTTTTAAGCTTTTATATTGTAAATGAAGTCGTATTTTCAAAGACAGTAAGACTTACCAAAAATGAAGCATTGGCAGCAGTGACAGTTCCATGAGGTTTAATAAATGCAGGTTTTAGTTTAGAAACTTCTTCAAATGTAGAAATACGTATTCCATTATCTTTTTCTATCGGTTTGTCTTTATCTACCAATGAAAAATATTACATTTAAATGTTATTTACAGATATTATGCATGCATACACACACAGTAGAACCTAAGTTTAGCAGACACTCTTGGGATGAGAGGTTGAATGGTGCCTGTAAAAATAATTACCACATTTTTACAATATTCAAGGTTTTCATTTTGTAACTCAAAGTGTAAGAATGGGACTCAGAAATGCCAGAGAACAGTGAAAATCAAAATGCTATTTTTACCCAATTATCACTTAAACAAAAATTTGCATTAGAAGTTTTAACCTATCGTATGTTCAAAGTTTTCTCTGTTGCGTGTGACGCCATGTTGAATTTTTGTCGATGTTAAGCCTAACAAAAATTACGTTTTTGAAAAGAATAATTGTGGCTATTGTTTCCTTTGAAATTATTTTTTGCACAAACAAAATAGATATATTAATAAATGTAATAACCAAAAAAATTATATTTTGAAAGTTAGTTTTAATATAAAAATTATAACGACTAGCAACATCTAGTTTCAAAAACATTCCAAACGAGATATCTTGGGTCAACTGGTCAAAGTCAGAAGTCATGACCCAGGACAGGTTAAACACTATTTTCTACTAAATTATATAATAATCAGAAATTAATTAATTTGCAAATATATAAAAGATATGGCCTAAAGTGAAACTCAAAACCATACCTACTACTGTATCTAGACTTCCCAAGCAGAATGTCTGCCAATTTTTCCATTACATGATTCATTCTATTCTCATTATTATTTCCTTCTTTAAAGTTCAAGTTTCTTAATGTCTTTTGTCATGCAAAAAAAATGCCAATAGCAATCTACCAATGCTTGATGCAGTGAGTATCACAGTAATACATTAAAATAGAATTGTGAAACTTCATTTGACAAGTTTAAGAACACAAGTTTAAGAACACTATTCTATAAAATAATGGTAAAATGAAGATAAAGATAAACATGATAATTTTTAAATAATGTTAATGATTAATATGTAATTCATTGTACAACCCTCTTAATAAAGGTTTTGGAGCAAAAATACATAAAAATTTCTACTACTATGCCAGGACAAGACATTTGCCCTCTAAACCCAGGATGTACTGTATATATAATGCCATTAAGAAATCTTACTGGGAATTGTAATTGGTTCCACATCAGAAAGAAGACCTTCGTTACTAGCTTTGGCTGCCAAGGTGTGAGAACGTATGGCATATTCATCTTGTTCTCTTCGAGAAACTCCAAAAGCTGCGGCAAGACGATCTCCAGAATGGCCCATTGTCTCTCCCGATGAAAATTCCGATATGGATGGCAACTTAATGTAAAAATTAAAATTTGTACAGTTTGATATAATTTCTCATTTTAAAAATAATTTTAAATATAAATTAATGAAACATAACTTATTAATTATAATAGTATTTTAGCAAACTATTTTAAATTTGTGTTTAGTGATGTATAACAATATTACAGACTAAACAAATTATAATTCTGACCATTTATAAGATTATAAAAATTAAATAAAATCATAAGATCAATAAAATTTTTACTACAGAAAAATTTATAGCAATAAAATATAAAATATTGTGTATTGCAGGGGTCATCAACCTATGGCACACGGACCAATTTTCAGTAGCACTCCAATTGAATAGAAATGTAAAAAAAATTATATTTTAATTATTAATTACACATTTAAATGGAAGTCATAGCTCAGCATAGGCTGTGGTACATTAAAAACGAATCTCTTGTTTGTATCTTACAGCGCATGCATTTATGCTCCCTGTCGCCATTTGTATGTTATGCAAGTACTTCACATATAAGAACATAATTCAATTAACAATTAACTTCAAAATTACATTTTTGAAGTCTGTTATAACCAAACTAATTTTGATAACATATATAACAAACTTGATAGAATCATGTCGGCACTCAGAATAACACTATAACTTACATTCGGCACAACACCACTGAAAAGTTGCCGATCCCTGGTGTATTGCATTTAATAAAATGTTAATAAACTTTAATGAGATGCTATAAATCACCATAAATTTCACTATAAAAAGCCAACAAAATAAACATTTTCAATTATCTAAACTGGCCATTTTTGAGTTATTCCACAACAAATTTAACATTTAACAAAATACAAACATGATTGGTTGTAATACCATACAACATATTTTACAGAAGTGTAGATATTTCAAAGTAAATTTAATGCCCAATGATAAATCAAATGTTTATGATTTATTATAGAACAACTTCCAAGCCAGTCAGATAGTCTCTAAGTCTGGCTTGGAGGTCCTCCTATAAAATATAAAAGTTGATTAACCCCACCTGTGAGAATCTGAATATTGAATTGGTATTTTATAAGAATTTAAATCAATATAATATTTCAATATTAAATTCAAAACTTTTATTTTATAGTTGAGGAGAACAAGGAACAAACATTTCCTTTTTGACTGTTAGTTCCTGAGAGAGATCGTTCTCTCTCCTATGACTAAATAAGACTCATTTTGACATCCTGTCAGATGGTGGAAATACTTAATTCTCATTGGAAGAGAGTATTAGTATAAAAACAGTTTACATGCCAAACTCAGGGCACATAAGTTTAAAGAAGTTGCCATATACAGGTAGCCCTCGGTTTACTCTGGTTCAATTTACACCGATTCACAATAACGCCGCTGCACAATTCGCGATTTTGCTGTGTAATTCCCCGATTTTTCCTATGCCAGACTGATTTTTGTTTCAGTGTTGACGTATTTACCGAGCCGCAACATTGTACATTTGTTAAAACAAAAATTTTTATTGAATATATTTATTTTTTCTGTTTAATATTATTGGGTGTGTATACATTTGCATTAAATTAATATTAAAATACTAAACGTTTAGGTACCCACGAGTCAAGTTATCAAACTTAATAGTCCAATAAATGGCGTCCGAATCCATAGCGCCATTGAATTTATCCCGTATCAGTTCGTTCGGGAAAACACCCTACGATGCAGTAGCACTTCCGCCGATCACAAACTATCGTTAGTGAGACAAATCTACATCTCGTTGGCCAGACGATATCTATCTTTCCTTAATTTTCCCGCTCAAACTGACCTTACATATGCGCTACGGCGACTGGTGGTCAACCAATCGGTGTCTCCGCTCGTCCGTAGCTCTACGTCGGGTTAACGTATCCTTTCGACTATGGAAAGTTTGACGGTTGAACTTTGTGAGTTAGACAATGATTGGGAGCGAAGTGCGAATGTAAAAAGGAGCATCGTCGCATCCATTTGACCATATTCTGAAATTCTCAATGAAAGAATACAAAAATGTAAACAATTAAAGATGGATACTTTTCCCGAAAAATGTAAGAGATCCAAAACTAAAATTTTTAAATAAAAACATTTAACTTTATTTTATGATAAAATACATTTTAAAAATTAAATTTATTTGTACTTTGTATTATATTGAATTAATAAACAAAAATATTTGCATATTTTTCACTTATGTGGAACCTAACCCTATACCTCAGTGTAAATATGGGTTCGTTTTATGCCGATTCGATTTGCGCCGGTTTTTGTAGGAACAGAACTGCAGCGTAAACCGAGGGCTAGCTGTATTGATATTATGTCCGATCTCGGGTTCCCAATTTCCACCTCCTGAGGACATACGTATAATTGAGGTATTATGCTAATATTTATTGTAAACTCTCTCTCGTTTATATAGCAATAGTATTTTAATTAGCTAAGTCAATAAGTCAATGCTCTATTAGTTACTTTGTATATATCCATTTACATTTGAACTTTTATTTGTTTATTAAATACCTTTCTGTTTGTAAAAATGGAATTGAATGCTTATGTTAATTAAATATCGGACACCCTATCAACATATCTATCACACTCCCCACTCGTAACTAATAGCCCTCCTATAGCCATCCAGTGACAGTGTGAGTGGGTTTCACCAACCTGGCACTGTTAAACGTTTGATTTATTGTCCTAATCGAACCCGGTTCTCAAAGCACAACTCTAACCATAGACAATTGTGTGGTCAATGGGCATTAAATTTACTTTGAAAATTGACACTTCTCTATAATATAGTGTGTGTGGCATTGCAATCAGTCATGTTTGTATTTGCTTATATTTAAAATTTGTTCAAATTCATCAATTAACCCAAAGATAACCATTTAAGATGATTGAAAACATTTGTTAGTTTATTTTGCTGGCTTCTTATGGTTTTTCTGTGCTAATTAATATTAAATTTCTTTCCAGTTTTCAGAAGAGTATATAATATAGTCATTGATCAGTTAACTGAGCTTAGAGTTATATTACAAATTTTACAATGCGTTTTTTTAAATACACAATGTAATTTGTATAAAATTCAATCTGCTCTATATATATATATAAATGGACGTGTTTGTGTCTATACGTCACTCTGCAGCCAAAACTACACATCGCACATGAATGATGTTTGTGTGTGGTAGTAGCACCAAGTCTCCCATCATGCACTATGGTGGTTGCATCTCGATAGCTATAAGTGTGTGAGAGATATGGGGTTTGAAAGGGGTTGACTTCGAAAATGTGTGACGCTTCAATAAGAAATTTTCTAGAAAGTTTCAGAACATAGAGGTGAAATTTGGTACACAGTTAGGGTACGTCATGAAAACGCACACTAAGAAGGGATTTTTTGAAATTTCCCAGCAGAGGGGAGAGGGAGAGGATTAAGGCTTAACCTGAAGAAAGGCTTTTACTGTACTATTTTACTATTTTAGATGTGATTTTTTTGTTTTTAATTACGTTTAGTCTTCATTGAGAACTTAGGGGTATTAAATTGATAACATTTCAGACATTGTTATAAATATTTTTTATATATTTCAATTTTTTAACCAAATGTTCGAACCGTTTTAAATTAAAATTTCTTTTTGCATGTTGGTTCGATTATAGAACGATTGTAAGTGTTCCAGAAAATTTATCAAATAAAAACAGTTTGTTCAATTCTCATGATTCTCAGCAGTTGTTGTTAAATAACAATTACTATGGTTTTAGTTATTTGTCGAAACCGTGTCTTCTTTTTCTTGTTTCTTCTGATTCTATGTCACGACTTGGTGCATTTATAGACACTTGGCAAATAATTCCATCACCTACATTTACTTCTTACAGAAACGCGTTTCGGGCTTTCGCCCCTCTTCAGTCTGTTACGTCGATAGTTGTGACTTGTGTGTCCGTACTTCCCGCTCCCTTCCCCTCCCCTCTTTTTTCCCGACTTGACGGACTCCCCCGCATGCCTCGTAATTTGTAACATTACCCTTCTCCGAGTGTTGCACACAGCCTCGCCTGCGACTGTATAAACATTCTATTTTATTTTAATAATTGAAGCCAGTTTTTATGGATGTCGATGCTAAGGTTCTTGTTAATATTATTTTTGTCTATAGTAATTTCGTAGCTTTCTTTGAATTTCCTTTTGTACCAATTTTTTTCTTTGTGTACTATTGTTGCATCCTTTTTATCTATTTTGCAGTTGTGGGTCGTGCAGTGTTCGTAAAAAACTGAGTTGATTCTGTTATACTTCAGGTCTGCGATGTGTTCTTTTAGTCTTGTTTCTAATTTTCTTTTTGTTTCACCGATGTATACTTTTGGGGGTTCGCATGTGCAAGGTATTTTATAGACGACTTCGGTAGTGCTGTATTTGTCTGGTTGTTTATTTCTGTCGGGTACAGTCTTCCGGATTCTTTTTTGCAGGTTGTTATAGGTTGGGGCTAGCTTTATATCTATTTTTTCAAAGCTTTTGTTTACTTGTTCAAAGAAGCCACGGATGTAAGGGAAGGGTATGTATCTTACGGTGTTTCTTTCGTTTTGTTTATTTACCAGCCTTTTGTTGTTCATTTTCCTTTCCCAGTTGTTTAGCATTCGTTTTGGATAGCCGTTTAGTAGGAATTTTGTTCGTAGTTCGTTGAGGTGTTTTTCCTTCGTCGGTAGTGAGCTTGTTCTGTTCTCGATCTTTTTATATTCCATGATGAATATGTTTTCTTTTATGTACTGCGGGATGTTTGAGTTGTAGTTTAGCACTTTCCTGATCTCGCATGGTTTTGTGTATGGCTCGAATTCGATCCTGTTTTCTTTCCTGATTATTTTTATGTCGAGGTAATTTATTTCTGTGTTTGCCTCATTTTCTACCTTGAATTTGATGTTATCGTTTAATTTGTTTATTTTTTCTTCTATTTCTTCTAATTTTGTTAATTCTTGGTCGTATAGTATAATTATGTCATCCACGTATCGTTTATAGAACTTTATGCCTGTAAACTTTTTGATTGCTTGGTCTATATCTACCATGACAAGTTCTGCTAGCTTCGGTCCTATAACTGATCCCATGCTTATGCCTGTCCGTTGCGTGTAGAACTTATTGTTGACTTCGAAATAGTTGCTCCTGTATGCGAATTCTATTAGATCCATTACCTCTTCCTTTGCTTCAATCTTTTTTAGTGTACTTTCTATTAGGTTCCAGGTTATCGAAGGGTACATGTTTATTATATCTAGGCTTGCGAGTCTGTAATTTTTGCTCATTTTTATATTTTTCATGTCATGTATAAGTTCGTCTGCGTGCTTGATGGAGTATTCTGAATTATTGTACTTTTGTAATTCACGTTTTAAGTATTTTTCTAAATTATATAGGGTTGAGTTTTTGAAGTCGACGACGGGTCTTATTTGTTCGCCTGGCTTATGTGTTTTTAGTTGTATGTTTAGCTTAGGAGTTCTGCTATTTTCGTTTGCTAGAATATACTGTTTGTCTTTTCTTTCTATGTTTTTTAGTTGAAATTGCTTATTTATTCGTTTTTTGAGTTCAACATAAATGATTTCTTTTGGGTCTATTGGTAGTTCTCTGAAAGGCTCGCTATTAACTATTTCTGATTTTTTGGTTTGGATCCATTCCTGTTTCACTATGATAATCTGCTTGGATTTATCTGCTTTTATGATATCTATGTTATTTGCTTTTAAGTAGGTTTGTAGTTGTGCTATACTATCTTTAATTACTATGGTTGTTGAAATATTGAATGTAAATAGGGTTTGCTTGCAAAATCTGTGCAAGCAAAGCCACGGGTAACAGCTAGTGTGTATATATATATATGGATATTGTAAAGAAATTTAATTTCAATTTGATACAAAACTAAATCAAGCAACTTGTCACAAGAAAATGCATCCGTTTGATTTTTGAAGATTAAAGCATTGATTTTCTGAAGTTTTTTTTAAAGTAAACTATAAATTTTTGTTCATATTTTGTAAAAATTAAACCAATTTGTCCTCATTTAAACTCAAATTATTTCAGGCAATAGATATTAAAATTTAAAATTTTTTCAGTAGCCATTAAAACAAAACATAAAAAACAAGTTATTTTAGCTATTTGTTTTCATTGAATATCTTTAATCTATAAAAATATAAAATCAAAAAATAATCACAAATTTTGCTTTTAATCTTAAATTTATCTGTTCATTAATAAATGAACACTGTTCAAATTTTAATATTTGCATAACTATTTTCTTCATTTTTAAAAAACAGTATAAATCAAATTTTTATTAAATGTTTTGGATGTATTATATAGTGCATGTCAAACAAGTAGCAAATATTTCATTGACAAACTTTTAAATAAAATATTTTACTTACTTCAGGAACAAGAAATTTTGGTCTAAATTTAAGAAGCATATTTAATTTTTTTGCTGGTGTTTTGGCCTTATTTGCCGACAACATAAATTTACGCATGGAACGATTGAATCGAATGGGTACATCAGATAGAAATTCGACACCTCCGGCAATCACCACCTCACACTGGCCCGTTCCGAGAAGTCCCATTGCTAAATAAGAAATATATTAAAATCATTATTTCAATAAATTAAGAAAGAGAAAATTAACAGTTATAAATACCAGCACATTTATACTGTTCACATGAAATTATACAGAAATAATTCGTATAAAATATCAGCATTTAGTAAAATTAAATGTTCAGAAATTCAAGTATAAAGTTGTACACATTTAATTAAATCTGTTTTCTAAAGAATTAATCTTAATTACTTTTAAAATATTTAGTACTGTTTCAGCCAAAGGATTTGATTTATTCTTTTACAACTTGAAAAGGTAAAAATTTTTGTAATCAACAGATTCCGCTGTGAATAGGATCCATTACAGATGATCCATACAATACAACTGTACAAAAATGAACATTTCTCAATTTATTTTGGACTGAAACTTTGATAAATTGTTAATAAAATTTTCTAAGATTAAAAAAAAAAAAAAATCAATCAAGTTAGAATATATCTTTATAGACAAACTTAAAAATTCATCAAAAAGAAATACAAGTTTATAATTAACTCTTTATTCTTAGTTAATTCTTAGTAGCACAATTAAAATGAATTATAACAGTAGGGGACTAGCAGATTAATTATAAAACAATATGTAAAAGCAGATGTGAAACAGCTTTCTAATCAAAAATAGCAGATGTGAAACAGCTTTCTAATCAAAAATAGCAGATGTGAAACAGCTTTCTAATCAAAAATCAGTCAAATTAACAGCACATTTGTTTGTAAATACAACATTAAAATGTTAGCTAAAAGAATCATTCTCAATTTATTTAGTAGTAGTTTTTCCATGACAGTTGTTTCATTCATTTCCTCCAGTTTTACAAATTCCATAAAAGAATTTAAAGCATAATCATATAATTATTCTTTTCAAATAGCTTACAATTAGTTCATATCTCGACATGAAGATTATTAACATTATCTACAGTTAAACTGGTCCTTGACACTCGAACTGAAATTGTCTCAGCTAGTTTTCTTACATTCAAATTATTAAAAANTTTATATATTTTTTTTATACTTATTGGACTGCAATTTGAAAGAAATTATAGATATAAATATCTTCTTTCGTTTGTCTGTCTGTCCGTTCTTAATATCAAGAATGATTTTAGAAAGATGAAAGCCGAAACCAGATATGGAACAGGGACAAAAAGCCCTGATTAACTGTATACAAACTTCGGAAAAAATCGTAAATCACATTATTTCGACTCAAAAATGTCCAACTGAAAGGATAGATGACCGGCACGACTCTATTGCTAACAGGAAAAGTATGATGTACAGGGGCAAGACACTACTAATTTGAGATGGAGAGCATATATTTTAAATTATATAAACTTAAAAAATATGTTTAAAATTGTAGCTCGAAATTGTGACGACGTTTTAAATTAGATTTAAAAAATTACCTGTAGTAATTGCCTGGTTGGACGAAATACAAGCTTGAGTCACCGTATGAGCGGGAGTATGTTCTGAAAATCCGGCAGCTAATGCGGCCTAAAACAAACTTTATAGTTTAAAAAACTGAATTTTCAATTTTATAAATATTGCATTAACAAATATTTTAATTTCCATTTTCAAAACAGAAATTAAAAGACTAAAAATATGTTGCAATATAATATGACGGCTGACTAAATTTCAGAACAATATTTTTATCTACAGTGATATATATATATATATACAGTAGAGCAGTGATGGCGAATGTTTTTGAGAAGTGGGTCAAATTTTGTTCATTATTTTTTTTAGTATTAGCTCGTGGGTCATTAAGTCAGTAGTGTCACTTGGAAAGGGGGAGATGATGATGATTAAAAACTATTTTTTTTGGTTCGCACTTTTAAAATCCTCTAAAAAGTTTACATTTCCTTTTTGTTTTACAACTTTTATTTTTGCAAGTGAAGAGCAAAACACAAAGGTTGACATCAAAAAATTGATATCAATGGGGTGATACCATGAATTATCTACACCAGGTGACACCATGCCCAGTCGACAGTCGCCCCTGCACCGAGTATTTGAATGAACAAGGAATAATGAAAATCACATATATATTATGAAATGTTATTTATTAATAAATATAGTTACAGGTATGTGTATGTATAATAAAGTTGAAGTATGTTTAATGAGAAATCTGTCGTCGTTTATTTTCAGAGTTTCTTAATATTAGGTTCATATTCCATATTCATTAACACATTTGCAGTCAATTCATTTCCAAGTTTATTTCTATTGGTATATTTTACAAAATTTATTGAAGAAACAATTTTTCACATGAATATGTGAACCCAAATATCATTAAAAGAACATAGCAAGTTTCTTCATTGATATAAAATTATTTGGTAAAGAATCCCATATGTTTAATATAATAATTTCAATTTTTAGTGTGGGATCATTATTATCTGCACTACTTTCAGACATTTTTCCTTCAACTTCGGAAATAAAGTTTTCAAATTTATTTTTCTACACTATTCTGCTTTGAAATTCAACTAATTCCATTTCTAAATCATGGATAACAAGCCACATAAATTCGGTTAACTCCATTGCTTTGAATTCCATTTTGTATGGATATAAAATAAAGTGAAATGTATTTTCCAAACTTTTAAATTGATTAAATCTTTCCTACAGGAAATAAAAAGCTTGTTTTATTTCCTGTATATCATTAAATAATTTTTAATTGCATTTTCTTGAATGTCAAGCATATTTTCAAAACTTATTGTGTTTTGAAAATGTTTTTGTAATTGAGGAAAATATTTCATGATTTTCATTTCCAAATCCTTAGTAAAGATGTCAAGTTTCGTCATAAATACTTTAATATTTTCAATCATCATTAAAACAATTGTCCATTTCCTTGAAGTTTTTTATTCAGTTCATTAAAATGCTGAGTGATGTTGCATAAGAACATTAAATCATTTAACCAATCTATATTTGAAAATTCGTCAAAACTACTGTCTTTTTCATTCAAAAAGATCTTAATTTCTTCTAATGAAATGACAAACCAAAGAACTTGACTACAACTGAGCCAATGAACATTGTTGTATGTCAAAATCCATGAATACTGGCACTCAATTTCCTCTAATAATTGTACAAATTGTCATTTATTAAGACCTCTTGCATTTATAAAGTTGACAACATTTATTACAACTGGCATTACATTGGAAAATGTTTTTAAACCTTGCTTTGCACATAGAACTTGCTGGTGTATTATACAATGAAATTCAATCAGAGAATGTGTAATATTTTGCTTAAGATACTGAATAAAAACCAATGTTTTTTCCCCACCAAATTGGGTGCACAGTCTCTTGTTACAGAAACAATTTTCTGTAGGTCAATATCCATTTCTTTAATTAAATGCAATATCAAATTCTTTAAAAATATCAAGACCAGTACACTTCCCTTTCAATATTATTAGTTTCATTAGCTCTTCTTTCATTATATTGCCTGTTTTATATTGAGCAAAAACTGCTAATTGTGCATAACCATTTACATCATTACTCTCATCTAAAGCAATTGAATACATTTCTGCATAATTTAAGTCGTTATGTATTTGCAAAAAATATTTCTTTTTAATTCTATTACTCAATCTTTATTTGTATTGCGACTTATTGGTAACTCATTTATACGCTTTATAATCAAGTCTTTTTCTTTAAAATCTGCAAACAAAGTAGCACTACATTCTAAAAATGCTTGCTTTACAAACTCTCCTTCTGAAACAGGTTTCCCGTGGCAAGCAATGCAATGGGCAACTTGAAAACAAGCAGCTGTAATGTTATTTCCTGGAATCAAAAAAGTTTTGAAAACACTGATTTGTGAATGATTCTCTTTTTTCTTTTGTAAAAAATATGTTGTTCTTTTTTCATCTGTTGAAAGGCTGAGATTAGAATGCAACTTTTCAAAATGTCTTTTTACATTGTATGTACATGAAGTGACTTTTTTGTTACAAATTACACACAAAGTTGTTCTATTCTTTTCAATCATACCATATTTATCAAACCATTCTGTTTGATATGGTCTGGAACTTGTATTGTTTGTTTTTTATTTTTTTTAACTGCTGATATAGTACAGGGCTACAACTAAAAATATTTATATTTAGAATACAACAATTTGAAAAATTTCTTATTAACGTACTTGATATACATACATATGTAGATGAGAAACTTTAATAATGAAAAAATAATAATAATGTTGAATTATTAAACACTTCCAGATGCATAGGACAAGGCTGCCGTTTAGTTCAGCACTGTTACATCTCCCCATTCTATGATGCAATGAATATGTATGCACATCAAGTTTATGACTAACTGTCACAAGTACAGTGATATGATAGAAAATCAGCTAGCCAATGTTCACTTGGAAATATCTACTATATAAAATCGAAATGGGCAGTTCTGTGACAGTATGCCAAAAATGGTCACTAGGGGAATCCCTAGCTATTATTTAAATTAACAATATAAATTCTTTTATATTTATTTTATATTTTTACAGTATAAATCAGTATATTATTTTTATTTGTAATAGGAATTTATTAATTTATGAATTTATTATTTATACCATGGAATGACACCATGTACATTGGGCCTTTAGACTGGTTTTTTTAATAAATTTGACATCAGATATATATATATTATTTTTAATATTTTTGATTGTTCTCTCTTTTGATATAAAAAATAAGTTCATAAAAATCAACATGTGGGTCAGTGTCTGAACCGCGGGGTATTGGTTCACCATCACTGCAGTAGAGCATCGATTATCCAAATATCGATCAACCGAAAGCTTTCCAGTCAACAAACTTACATTTCCGCTAGTGGTGGGTGCTGAAATTTTTGGCCATGTCTTGGGCTACTCCAATATTATTTTTGTTGGTGTATGTGTTTTAGCTGGCAGCACTGGCACAACCATGAGAGGGTACTTAAGGATGTGCCAGATTTAAACGAATTTCAAAATGGGATATGTTAATATATTTTTTCGTACCTAATCGGTTATCCAAAAACACAATTTTCTGAACAACACCAGTCCCCAATTGATTTGGATAATCGATGCTCACACGATACACACACACACGCACACACACTACAGTAAAAGAAGTAAATATTAAACAACAGTTATCACAAAGATGTATTTTATAATGATTTCCTAAATGCAGAAGCATTCAAATTCGAGAGAGTAGTCTGATAACAAACAGTTAAAATATTTTGCTAAATATTTTTAGTACATAAAGTAAATTATCTGAATGATAATTTGACTTTGCAGAATAATTCCATGGAAATAAACTTAACATGGCCTCTCACCAAATATATTTGTATATGAAAACATTTATATTACTGTTATGTGGTTTTTCTTTCTTTTTGGCTCTGTCTCTGTCCTGTGGAGAGAAGGCCATTTTAATTGTACTCATCATGGGTTTGACCTGGCCTGCAACAAGAGCACCAGGATGATGAGGAATAGCACCCAGTATATCCAGAACGATTGCCCATGAAGAATTCCCCATAGAGTGAATCGCTTGGATTCAATCCAGATTCTCCAGAGCGGTAGGCTGCCATCTTAACCGCCTCGGCAATCTGGCCACCTATACACTGCTATGTAACAAATAAACTTTTTATTATTGTTTTTATTTTGTAAACAACAAGAAGATACTTTAACATGCTCTTTATAGATTCAACCTGCAGTAGAGCAGCAAAGCGATTAGGGATACGTCCAGAAATCCAGGCTAGATCACTCTAAAAGATTTTTCAGAGGTCTTTCAGAGTATCCGATACAAGCCTTTACTATGACAGCCATCGAATTTCGTCTATGAATAAATGTAATTAACATCTTTTTCACATTAAGATTTGATATTTTAAATGATAGTGAATATAATAATGTAAGTTGCTAATTGTACTCATCTCAAATAATTATTCAATAAAGCTAATTAAAATATTTTCAAATACTTTTTTCTTAAGAAAACCTTTAAGAAAAAATTGCACAGATCTGGAACAGTAGAAAATCAAGAAAACCTGTATCCATATTCAGATCTAAATCCACTATTCTGAAAATTTGCGTGCAGGAACTCCAGCACCTCAGGAAAAATGAGTCAGAGATCAGATCCAAAAAGCATATGCTTTTATTTGCATTGGAATTGCATTTTGGACTTATAAACCCTCATCAGTCCAATCATCTCATGTATATGACTAAAATTGATAATTAAATATGTCTGTATTGTATAGACATGTATACTGTACCTATTAGCAGAATTTCTGGCATATATATATATATATAAAAAGAATAAGATGTTCTCTTAACAACAACATTGATTCCATTGGAAAATCAATAACACTTGCCAGAGTATAAGAAATGATCCCACCAATACTTTGCTTCCACTTTAGGCATACTAATTACAATTCCTGTACTCTGATACTGATTCACATAACAAATTAAGTTCTAACTGGTGCATGGCTACATTTATAGTGCTTTTTAAACTTTGCATAGTTTCACAAATTTGATTTTCAAACACAAGTCAATAATTGATTGGGCCGCCACATAGGAACTGTTTTTTAAAAGTTTTTACGTAACAGGATGGATGAGTAATCTAAATAAAAAGGTCGACTTTGCCTGTAGAGACTGTTGTTCCTGAAGGTTTAAGAAGGACAGAAGGCAAAGTGTTTCTTCAATATGAAGATTTAGTGCTTCTTCAAAATATATTTTTAAAATCAATAATATGAATTTTCTGCTCTTTTGTTGTGCATGGTGGTGTATAGCGGCACCATTTTCAGCAGATGCAACTTGCCAGATGTGTTAAGAAACTTTAAACTTGAGTTAATAGTACACTCATTAATTAGCAGTGTTCCTCCCTGATCCATTTAGTTGTTATACTTTAATAAAATGTTAATTGACCAAAATACTCTCTACTATTTTCATTTAGATTAATTCCTAGAGATGATATCATTTGATTTTTATTTCATGTTAAGAAAAGACAACAGACACTTCTCTTTCATTTTTTTACTAATAAGAAATCAAATTTTAGACCAGAGGTCTCCAACCCACATAACTTCTTTTCACTGACATGATTTATCATGAACATTTGAATTAGTTCAAAGCATGTAAACTTCTGAATAGCCAACTAGAATTAATTGACTTCATTTCAAACAAAGTCTGTTAATTCTGGTTTCTGCTGTTTAAAGAAGAAAGTTACAGATATATACATCTATCTTTCATACCTTGCCCCCAGACTTGTCTTTTACAGCTCACGTGGGAAAAGCTGGAGATCCCTGTTTTAGACTATTCCACACCAGTAGATTTGTGTGTTTTGATAAAAATAAAAATTTTAGATCTTTTGAAGTAAACACAGAATGGCTATGGAGAACTTAACACACATAAACACAGTTCATTGGTTATGTAGACTTTAATGTAAAAAGAAATCTTTATTAAATAAAAAAAAAAATTTATATAATAAAGTCTACATAACTAATGAACTGTGATCCTGTATGATAAATTCTCCATAGTAATTCTCTTCCTACTTCTAATGACCTAAATAGAAAAAAGAAACAATCTGTTACTAAAAATTTTAGAATTAATACATACTTCTCTAGCAATGTTGCTAGTTTTGGATTCTTGAACAACAGTTCCAGCAATAATATAATCTACAGCATCTAAAAATATAAATTTTGTGATTTTAGAAATATTTTAAATCAATTTATTAAAACAGTGTGTCAGAGAAATTATCAATTTGCTAAAATAGTAAAGAAAACAAGAAATTTCATTCTTCAAAAAAAAGTAAAATAAAAAAATTAGCACATAGATGAACAAAAACTTTTTAATTTTACACATTTTTAAAAAACTTAGTAGTATAAACATTCAAAAATTGAAGTTCTTCAAAAGAAACAAACTAAAGTATCAAATTTATCATACATAACATTTACATTAAACGTCCTTTTCAAATGAGCCATTTCTTAAAGAATTCCAGACAGATAGATCAATGGCTCCATTCTTATTTGATGAATTTACCAGTATTGTATAAAAAAAGCTATGAAAAAAATTGTGAAAGGAAAGTCTTAAATAAAAAAATTGATTAAAATTGATGCAATGGAAAAGGGAAACCTTTTCCTAGTTAGAGATGTTAAAGCAATTTGAAATTAAGCCTCTTTTGCAATGAAAACATGCCAGTGAAAAAAGAAACATTGCAATTTTGCCAGGATTAGAAAATACCTTAAACTGTTTGTGGCAAAGGTAATGGAAGAGTCACTACTTTAAGTATCCTCTTTAAAAAGCTGTTACCTGTTTAAATTCCTGTGACATTTCAAGAAATTCATCAAACTAATTGGATTCTGCATTGCATGTTCTTGTTGATAACATTGTCACAGTAATAAGAGCAGATCAAATAACTGGGCAATTCAAAGATTTTGTAATGTAAATGATGTATCAAACGAGATTAAGAATTATTCAAGAGATTACAAGATATTATTCAAGAAATATCCAAGAGCTATTTGGATACATTTTAGCTGAGACTTATAGGACAAAATCCTCATCGGAACAAAATTTTTTGTTCAGCTCATGTTATCATCAAATGGTAACTCCAACTTACAAAAAGGATTTTCAATAAACAAAAAATTGTCCATCAATAATCAGAAAGAGTCCTTCTTAATTGTTCAAAGACATGTTTGCAATGCTGTTACTAACTTGGATGGTTTGAAGAAAATTAGTATCACTAAACTGAAAATCCATAATGTGATGAATGCAAGTGCACATTACAATGATGATTTAGAGAAAGAGCAGAAGGAAACTAAACTGAAAAACAAGCAAAGAATTACACAAGAGATAAAGAAGCTTGAGGAAAAGAAACAAAAGATTATGGAGGATACACAGAAAGAAATATCACTTGTTGAGGAAAGGTTAACCTAAAAGCTAAAGTCATGATGAAAAAATAAATTTATCGTGATTTTAAGGTGTGAATAAATGTCCTAATTAGTGAGTCCACTATCAGCTACTATATACATTCAGTATCTTTTATTTTTCAAGTTATGATTAAGTGACATATATCATGCAGAAAATATACACACTTATGGGGACTACCAATGAAAAATACATATTTTTCTGGATATTAAAAAAAATCTTGGAATATGCAGGTAATGTAAGGTTGGAATTCAGTGAACACCCTGTTAAAAGTACTTATTTTTTCTCAAAAATAGGCAAAAGTTTTTAATTAAAAGTGCTTGATTTTCTATTGCTGACTCAAAAACAATCAAAAATGTATATATCTTTATTAAAATAATTCTCTGTTCACCAATCAGAAACCAGATAGCAGAACACCTTATATTCACGACTTCAGTGATTTAGAGACAAGGTGATTTATTAACAAGTCATTCATTCGAATGAATCTAAAAGAAAAATTGTTAGAATCCATTAGTTTTGTAAATGATTCATCACTGCTGTAAGTTGCAAGCAGAAATATTCTACTCAAAAATGTTTTGATTTTAATTTGTAATAAATTTAATGAAAAAGTCATGTTTATAAAAATAATTAAATTCATCTTTCCAAACACACACAACACAGAATTTTTAAACTTTTTGTCAAAACTTTTTGTCAAGTGAGTTAAAATTATAAAAATTTCCATTAAATTGGCTAAAGCAATAAATTAATAACCATTTTAATTTAAAAACCTTTATGATTATAAACTCATGGTCTAAATATGGTAGCACTTGTCTTGAATGCTCTGCATATTATTTTATATTTAGAACCTCTGGGTAACAGTTTCCACATCCAGCCGAACAAAAAGTTTTTTTCTACTGTTATTTGTGTCTAATTATTTAATAAAACTTGTATTATCATTAAATTGTTTATGGAACCTCATCGGTTTGGAGCAGTTTTGGTGATATACTCACAATCTATTGGGAAAAACATTATAAAAATGTTTGCAGTCATGTTGTAGTTTCCTTGTTGTGATTCTGCAATTACAAATTTGGATAAATAACTGTTACTAGGTAGTTGTGAAATTAGTTGGCTTTAGTATTCTGGTTATTATTTCTTGAATTGCCTAGATAATTCAAGATCATGGATGGTGTATTTGGACAAACAAAGTATTGGGCAGTGTAACAAGTTGAATTTTCCTTGGTGACAAGAGTGGCAGATAATATACAGTACATCTTAATTAATAGATGTTCTATGTGTAATTCAAACTTCAGTGTTTCAAGCATGGGATGGCAGGCATTGGTCAGTTATTGAAGAGAGAAGGTGCACATTAGAACATTAAAGACCAAGGTTTCAATCATACTTATTCCATCCATCATCTTCAAAGTTCAAGTGACAATCCCACAAACAGCACAGAGCTAGTATCTTCTGTTGTCATATCTCCAGAAACAATCTGCATGTAATAATCCCAAGATTTATAAGCAAAGCATCATGGAAAAATTTCTTCTTTGTGATAAAGTAACATCGCAAATTATTTGGTGTTCATAAACTGTTTTAAATCATGATTTATTAAGAAACTGTAAGAATGATGTATCCATATTTAGTAAAATGTTTCCACATTGCAAAATCACAAGCAAAATGCAGATACATTAACAAAAATTTCCTATCTTATTGTTTATGGTACTACTACATTCTACATTCAGAATAAGATAAAATATTGAAATCAAGTCCTGCTTTTGTTACAAGATTTGATGACAACATAAAATTGCATAGATATAGAAAATGGATATTTCAGTGTGATGTTGGGATGTAAAGAAGAATCAAGTATCAACAAGGTACAGTACTTTTGACTTCCGAGTTTTAAAGACAATCTAAGGCAGAGGATTTTTTAAAATCTTTAAAGAATAGACTCTTGCATATTTCAATAAAGGGGCCAAATGTCAATTAAAAATTTAGAGAACTTGAAAAAGAAATTTCCTTGGAATAAGGATAGAAGAAAAATTTTCAATTTGGGATCCTGTGGCTGAACACACCCCCATAATGCATTTTAAAACAGACATTAATGGCACTGGCTGGAATATAATAGAATTTCTCCACAAGCTATATAATCTGAGAAAGATGGCCTATCTAGAATAGAAAGGGCAGTTCATAAAAATCATAGGTTGTGATCAATTTCCTGCCAACTTCAAGTTATCTACTGGCTTTGCAATTCAGCTGCTGAATTGCAAAGCCAGTAGATAACTTAAAGCTGGAAAAGCTTTATCAATTTATCTCATGTTGCTACCTTGTGAAGACTGTGAAAGGGATTATAGCAGAGTCAATGTGTACAAGTTTAAGAATTGTAGCACAGAATAGAGAGATTAGGTTAGAAGAAATTTTGGCAGTAGTTTCAAATGGAAAGACTAGTTGTAATGAAAAAAAAATTTCATTTTCCATAGAACTCCAGAATCTAAACTTCATCCCCTGTCTACTGTCTACATCATCAGCTATACAAAGATGGATCAAATATAAACGGTAATTTTGCTATTCTGCTTACCACACAGTTCCTAGCCACATGATGTAGAGTGCAGCTGATGTTTGATTTGTGAGGAGTGGGGGAACTGGCTTGGTTAACGAGTGAACTCAGTTTCGTCGTCAGTACAGCCATGACAGAGCAAAAGGTACATTCATCTGTTGCACAACGTATCATCGTAAAATTTTTAACTAACGAGGGGGTTAAACCCTCGGAAATTTTTAGTCAATTGAAGGCACAGTCTGGGGACAGTACACTGTCTCAGAATTGTGTGTATACATAGGCCAGAGAATTTAATGGTAGGCGAGAACATGTCAAAAATTAAGCTCATGATTGACACCCAAGGACAAGCCTTACAGATGACATCATCTCTGCCATTCAAGAGCTTATTGAACGTGATTGCCTGTTAACTGTCAAAGAAATCTCATCAGAAGAGGGTATCAGCTATGGGAGTGTTCAATCCATTATCATTGATCATCTTGGCTTCAGAAAAATTAGTGCCCGATGGGTTCCGAGGTTGTTGACCAGAAATCAAAAACAGATCAGGTTGAAATGGGCTGGGAAACTCTCAAACACCCTCCTTATAGTCCAGACTTGTCCCCCTGTGACTATTTTTTGTTCGCACCCTTGAAGGAATCACTTGGAGGAAAACGATTCGAAAGCAATGAAGAAGTCGAGGAGCACGTGCACAATTGCCCTCAATCTTTTTATGAGAGAGGGATATTGAAGCTTTCAAATCATTGGCAAAAGTGTTTAAAGCTTGCAGGAGGATATGTAGAGAAGAACTAAAGTTTTCACTTGTGTATATTATTAATCAATAAATGTCTAAAAGAAAATTACCATTTATATTTGATATACTGGAGGGTCCATGTCAACAAGTAAGAAAAATTGTTCATTGTCAGGTTTTGAGTACATGTACTGTACCTGTTGTGTACAGTACTCATTTCCACTTCTAACTTTTGCAGTATAAGAAATATGTTAGGAGGGAAAAATTTGCCAGTATAAAAATATTGGAAGGAGACATGTCCTCTATGTCTCTTACAGATTTTCCATACCCAGATTTAAAAAATTCCTGCATATTTCCCATATATTGAAGGGCATTTTAACAATCCCATACTTTTCCCCATGTATTTGAAGAAATATGGTCACCCTGTTTAACCACCACAAAAAATATCAAGCATTTTTAAGAACTTTCAAGGATTTTAACACTTATGGAAACCTTAAAAAAACTCCATTTTATATATAAAGAAATTATTAAACCATGTTTTATATTCATATAAATTAATAGACGTTGAATTTAATGTAACTAAATTAGCAATACAAATCCAGAATATTAAAAAATTTTAATTTAAATAGATTTAGTTAATAGAATTTTATTAACAATAATAAAAAGAAAATGAATATTACCTTTGGAAATTCCTGTTCTTCTTAACAAACTCCTAATTAAAAAGAAAGTCAAAATGTAATTGTAGTTACAGAATAAACAAAATAAATATTTAATACATAAAGTTAAGAAATTGATATTAAATCTGAACTATTTTTGGAAATCTCCATCATCTCTCTGACCAATTTTTTTAAAACTGATACTAATCAAAACCAAGGCTATATGAGAAACTTCTTTAATGTATTTAGTCTGAGACAAAGTAACACTTCCATGTAAACATTACTGGTTGTTTATATGGAATCGTTTTTGCATTAAACTGAAGAAAATCAACAGATATTAAAATTAATCTCCAATAACCCAATGCTGGTATGTGCTATCTAAGTTTATTCTATATGATAACCATAGAGTTTCTTCAAAATAGCCTTTTATGTGACAGAGTTGTTTCAACTACATTTTTGAAAATTAAGCTAAGAAATAGATCATGAAGACCGAGAAGCCTTCTAAAAATTACATAACTGTCTTTCAGTGTTAATAAACTTGAATTAATTTAAAACACATAAAAATAATAAAAATTAATACCAAAATTCAGCAAGAAAAAGTTACTTTAGTAAGCAAAACAAACATTTTCAACTGTTTTAAATGGTCATTATCAGGTTTAATTGAGTAAATTTGAAAGATGAATATAGTAGAAATACAAAGATTTTTAAAAAAGAAAAAACAACTTTATTGGACATAACATTATGCCTAATAGGTGATGTATACAATCAAATGAATTATAGTCCATGCTTTTATGAGTATGGAGGAGCATCCAATTAATCTACTACAAAAAAAACTTTAAGACGATTAGATGGTTTCCATGTCCTGGTAAAATTCATGTTATTTGAGTAACACAAATTTTCCATAAGAAAAGGTCTATCCACCACTGCCTTACAATGGAGAATAATGTTCAGACATCTTAAATGAAGATACCATCTTACATTCAACTTGTGACTTTACCCACTCAAACATTTGTAGAAACTGGTCATTAACAATGCAGCAGATCAAAGGTCATTAATTGCATTGCAATCAAGACATGGAATTTGTTGTTAAAATGTTTATTTGAATTGCATTGAGTTATACAAATTGTTTATTTGTACAGTAGTACCTCAGGATATGAACACTTCAGCATACAAAATTTTCAGGTTGTGACATGAAATTTGAACATGTTTTTGCTACACGGTACAAACAAAAACTCACCATACGATGTCACATTATTTCGCAGCACTACCGCCATGATCACATGTTCCTTCTGTTCATCGGTCCCAGTCCACGTGTTTGCTTTGTCGTGGAAGGATCTCACTCGATAAAGGAAATTTTGAGGTATTATCAGAAAGTGACTGATTTTATTAAAAAGAAACATCCCAAAAAGGTTCACACTGGCCATATTGCTGCTCAGTTTAATGACATTTGCCTAAGTCATTTTAAAAACATTTTAAAAAGTAGGCAAAGCCAAACCTCTCTGGATAGATATTTTACCAAGCAACCTCTATCCAAGTGCTGGTGGAAGTGAAGGAAAGAAAGCAAAACGCAGTGAATAAAACATTTAAAATATATATATATATATATATAATTAGTGTTAAGTTATTTTTAAGTTAGTTACATTATGTTATGTATGTTAAGTTTTAGTATCATTTCCCTTTTCCCTCTCCTCCATCACCAGTTTACACCTCCACTGTCGTCTATCCTCAAAGGTAAAGTGCAAATAAAGCTACATTTTTTATCAATTATTATTCTATTATGGTTATTTATACATTTACAACTACAAAACACATTTTTCAGTGTTTTCTTTACTAAAGTTATTTTTTTTCAATGTACTACTTAGCTTTAATTTGAGTGTATTTTTCATGTTGGAACAGATAATTTGGTTTTACATGTAATCATATGGGGAAAAATGATTCACCTTACAACATTTTCATGATACAATCTCAGTTTCGGAATGGATTAATTTCATATCCTGAGGTACTACTGTATATACTTGCAAGTACTTTGGATGAAAATAATAAATAGAAGAATATATATATATATTTTTATAAAAACAATCTAAAAACAACTTGTGTTCTTTTCACATTTGTTCTTCATCCTGAAGAATAACAATTTATATTTTCATAAAAAGTGCTTACAAATGTAATTTTATTTTTGTGCTGTTTTAAATTAATTAAAGTCTAAAAATCATTTTGTAGGTATGTTTAATATATATTAAATATTTTTAGAATATTGTATATAAAGCCATTTACTTACAAAAATGCATTTCTTTGTAAATCATATGACATCAAATCATTGTAATGTGTTCCAGATACTAAAAACGGAGTGCGAACTGCTTCAACAAGTACGATATTTTTAAGGCCTGGTTTTGAGAGTGTTTTCTTCTTTTCTACATATACAGATTTAAAAATTTTAATATCTAATATAATCTATATACAGTGCATCCACTTAAACATCTATTCAAGGGTAAAAGGTATCTTTCCAACATTGCATGAGTGTGTTGAGAACATATTTAAAACTACAGTAACATAAAAGTATTACTATAATTTTAAATATGTTTACAGCAGTAATACAAAGATATAGACGGTTAAACATGGCATTATGGATGGCATGTAGAATTCCTAATGTCATTCGACTTGTTGTTCAATTCAGTAGCAGTGCTGATCTGCAGTGACGAATTTAACAAGCCTAATGCCATCAGGAATGCTACATGCAAAGTGATGCAATCACTATAAAGATCTGTTAACAATGCACTGCAATTCCAAAATTGCAGATTTTGGTGCTGCTGTTGAAATGTTTTGCGAATTATTTCATTTGAAACATTTTAAAAGTAATTCATTTTTGTGATGCAATGCCTTGTTCAGAAGGTATAAAGTTAATAATTTAAATTTAGTGTATGTAGCATCTTCCTTCAACAAAATAGATAAAACATTTTAAATATACAAGTTTTGTCAAATCTGATTTCATTTTACTAATGAGTATTTAAAAAAAAAAATTATTACAAACAGAATATTGATTCATGGTAATTAAAACTAATTTACTGTCACATCATATAAGAATTTGACTTTTCCAGCATGAAAGCAGCCATCTTTGTTGCAGCAAGAAATGCAACTGAAACAAGCACTGCAGATTTAACCTCAAACCAGTTGACTATGCTGCAAGGATCACTGTATGCAGCATTTCAAGAAAACAAGTTCAACAATGCTCTCAATAGCATCACTTAGTATTGCTTAGTTTAACAGATTTAGACAGTATTGATTGTTTCACAGGTCTCTCATATGCATATCTCCAGTTTGACAACATCATGTGGTATTACTGGGCATGCATCATACATAAATGTTTTCAGATGACCCCAGAGGATTCAAGTCTGGAGAATGTGATGGCCATGAAACAGGACATTATCTTATCAAGCAGTTGCCAAACTTACATGCCTGTACAGGAATGAGCTGATTTGTTATCATACTGTTATTAAACCATTCATTCATTGTGTTCAGAATGTTCAGATATTTGTCACTATTAAGGATGCTGTCAATGAATATGAGACCAAGAAGTTTCTCACCACAAATTCCATACCAGACATTTTGGGTAAAATGCACTTGAGATGTAAAATGTGCAAATTACCGTGTGGCATTCTCAGCATGTTGTGCTGATTACAGATAGCAAGCAGAATGAATGCACATCCTGGCAATGTAATATCCAGTGTATTTGTGTCCACTGCAGTCCACAACCTAACTCAACAAATGCTGAAAAGATCTCTCTTGCTCTCGGATAAATGTTTAAGTTGATATCCTGTGTATTTTAAATAACCAAATTAACTGTTTGTCACATTTTTTATAACATACCTTCAACTTTAGTATTTGAGATTGGACTAGTGGATAAGCTGCATGCTATATCTAAAAAGATTTAATGAAAAAAAAAGTAATTAAAAATTAAGATACTAAAAATGGTAATAAAAACACAACAAAATTGATTATAAATACTGTATAAATCAATTATTAAGAACTATATAGTATATACTATAATTATAAATTCATATAATTACTCAATTATTTGTAACAGATTCATACATGTATTTTCTAAATTTTATCATGATCTCAGACTCTCAATTACAGTCGACCCCCCTATAAGATCATTGATTTTTCCGTTTTATCTGAATTACATGTTGTACGAGTCAGTTAGATTTTACAAATACGTGTGCCGGACTGTGAACGGCTCACATATTTGTAAAATCTAAGTGACTCGTACAACATGTAATTCAGATAAAACGGAAAAATCAATGATCTTATAGGGGGGTCGACTGTAAT
>NW_019385136.1:55311-60660 GCF_000671375.1 Centruroides sculpturatus | reverse complement strand
CACCTGTTGTACAATACCCAAATATTTGACTTTTAAAAATTTGAATTTTGACAACATTCACTTTGGCAAATAAATCATGACTAAGCAATAAAGTTCACATATATATTTTTTTAATGTTAACATGATTTTGTAAAAAATATAATTACATGTGATACATGTTTTAATTAAAGACTGTTTTCACACAATTATTTACTAATCCAAATTCTCGCTGTAATTAATCATAAATTTAAATATTTCTGGAAGCGAAGACTTGCTCAAAGTCAAGATGGCATAACTAGCAAGTGCCCCATAGGCAGGTAAGCAAAGGTTGTGAATTCAAGTCCCGCTCCAGTCTAGTTCTTTTCTTCCAGAATGTACTAATTATTTAATAAATTATTATCATTATTAATTTAGATAAGAGAGCCTAACAGCTAAATCTAGTACCAAATTACTTAGTTTCTAATTATTATAGCATAATAACAGGCCAATTAATTAATGATGTGAAAGTTTGGATTAGTATCAATACGTTGGGCTTCGGGCTGTTGATATACACAATTATTTAAACATCATTTTAAAATTATCTTCAATACATTCTGAATCTTAATACAAATAGCAAAATAGTACAAATAATAGAAACTTAGATGGCAATAAACTTTAAAATCATATAAATTTAATACAGTAGAGCGGCGATTTTCTGAATCAATTGGGGACGGGGTTGTTCGTATAACTGATATTTCGGATAACCGATTTATGTACGAAAAAATAGTTTAACGTATCCAATGTTGAAATTTTTCTCCATTGCATGTCGCTTCGCGTTGAATTTTTGTCGATGTTAAGCCTAACAAAGACTATTGTATCGTTAAAAATTATTTTTTTTATTTTGTACAAACAAAATAAATATATTGAAAAATATAAAAACAATAAAAAATTATACTTCAGATGTTAATTTAGTATCAAAAACGTAAAATATTTGAGTAACCCAAGACATAGCCAAAGATTGAAGCGACACAGCACTGGCAAAAATTTAAATTTGCCGACTGGAATTCTTTCGGATGATTGACTTTCAGAAAATCGACGCTCTACTGTATTTAACACAATATTAAAGGTTTTCAATTTGCTAAAATTGTTTCTGTGAAATCAAAGGTATATAACAGAACGTGGGCAAATGCGGCTCTTTTTTGAGTTATATGCAGCTCTTGCTGAAAGTGTGAATTTCTGCTTTTTATTATTATTTTTACAATTTTATTTCCACAATTTTGTGAAAATATGTTTATTAAAAAAATTCAATATTTGTTTTATATTATATAATAAAATCACAGTACAGAACAGTGATACAGAATAAAAAAGTACAGAACTGCGGCACCCATGCATTTTGCAAACCCTACATTTCGGCTCCCACTGAAATCTTGCTTGCCCACCCCTGGTATATAACTTTGTTATTAAGACAACAGAAAAAAGTTCTATTGGGATTGACATTAAAATCATTGTGACATCATCAGTTTCAAATAATTATAAGATCCTCTTGAAAATCAGGGAAAATATATTTAATTAAAAACAATAATTACATAAATTTTAATATAAAAACTAATTCAAAAAAGTCATCATTAGTTTATCCATAACAAAGCTCCAAACTGAAAGTCAAAAGTCATCATCCCAAAGTTCTTTCACATTTGTATTAGTAAATTTTTATGTAGCCTATTATTTTTGTTTAGTGACTTCTTTGCCTTTCTGTCTGCATTATTTTATTTGATAACTAATCATCATTAAATTAATCACCAGTGTTAAGTACAAAGTGTAAAGTCCACTACAATAATCTGTATTATCTCCACGTCACAAATATGATAATTCTATTGACTAACAGACTTAAAAGTCATTATATACTTAAGAAAAAAAACAACACTTGCAGCTAATTAGTTTAATCTTGCAAATCAGCAGCACAAAATCAAATATATATGCAAAAGAAAAACATTAGATCTTTCTAAAACATAAATATCTTCAATAGCAAGAACTTTTAATTTGTTATTACATATTTTAGTAAACACATAAATCAAAAAAAAAAGAACAAACTCCAATTAATAAAATTATTCAAGTTAAATTTATTACAATATATGAATATATTCCATATATATTATAATTACATAATAAATGTGTATTCTATAATATAAAGAAAGAATAGCAAACTTTCAAGATTTAATGGACTAATAGGGAAAAAGGGAGTGTCCACTATTACATTCAATTTAATGGATTTTGGCATTTCAAAAATACATAATTTTTTAAACTCTAACCTGTGGGCACTAAGAGAGCCTTTTTTATCAAGTCCATTACAGATCAACCAAGCTCACAATAGTGCAGCCAGCTGGCGAGGGATAAGGCCTGACACATCTGAACAGACCACCCCCCAAAAAACTCCTTGAGTTTTTTGACCCGTCCAAATTTAATCCCAGGTTTCCCAAAGTGGTAGGCTGCCACCATAACTGCTCAGCAATCCAGCCATCACATTAAGTAATTTATATTCGACTCACTTAGGACTGGGTTATAAACTCTGTACCATAACTATATCCATAAGTGTTTGGAACGCTGGTATCTATGACAAGTAGTTATAAAATAATATCTGTAACAAATCAAACTTTTTTTGATGTATGAGCAGTCCTCCATGCACATGCACACTCTTGATATAAATATGAGAACAGCACCTTTATTTTAATTGATACAGTTTTGGAATGGTGTTTGGATAGTGAAAAGAAAGTTAATTAATTAATTAAGTAATTACAGATTATTCAAAAGAAGCTTAAAAGAACATTTTTGATTTATCTCTTTAATTTCCTTATTTTTCTTTATGGTTTTCTTTTGTTTTGTATTAAACACTTTGAAAAGAGCATACAGATATGATAGAGTTCATAATCACACTATATGGATACAGTTACAGATCTGGTTACAGTACAGATTTTATAACAACCCTTTAACCTTTCAGCAAACTGTATTTGTACATTAAAAAAAACAAGGTTCTAAAATTTTTCTTTAGACTAGAAAGTTTTTTTCCATTAAAACAAGAACTTACCATAATTTTAAAATCATCCACAGATAATTTTTTAAAATCACTTTTATATACCATAAATAAATGTGTTCACGATTAGCCATCTCAAAACATCGTCCAGAGATTTTTTCCCGCAGTCACAATAAACCTCAATTACCATATTTGTTATCTAAAGCGCGAGAATACAAGTCAAAACATTTTAAAATATGAAAAATCTCAAGAAAGATTTCAAACCTGGAAAACAAAACCAGCAGTCGGACCGAAGCAAAAGATCTCCAGCTGAAAAACTGTTAGCCTTAGATTAAAGGACAGACAGACGTAATTAGACACACCAAATCGACCCGTATAAAACAAGGAAAAAACAAAACAGGAAAGTGTTTAATGTTTTCAGATATTTTGTCAGGTAAGATGCAAACACCAGTCTACAGCTATGGTAGTCTCAACAGTCTCGTTCACCGGTCTAATTGTACCTTTTGTCGTAATATCATGTAAAAGATTTGTTATTTGAGTGATATCAAACAAATAAAAATGGTAAAAACAACACACTTTCTACATATACGTAATACAATTTTATTGAAAAGTTATCGCACAATTGAAATGTTTACTGCCTTACATACCTCCTAAAATGAATTTTGGTCCCCCCAGTGAGGGTTATTAACACTAGGGACTGAAATGCATTTTAGGAGGCCCTTCAACAAAATTACACACTATATATTTGTAGAAAGTATATTGTAATATATAAAAATAAGGGATTAAAGGCTAATAGATAAAGTAAAAACAATGTTCCATAATCCTTCTAGTAATTTAATAAATCATAAAAGGAGAAATTAGGTTGAAAATACATAAAAAAGAAAATTGCATAACGCATTTTGATTGGTCAATGCACTTAAATAAGACTTTATCTAATAAACGGAGAGAGATTCCTGGCATAATTCACTCCATTTTAGATTATCGACAACAGATAACTTCATTCACAATCGTTAATTAACATTAAAATCTGTATATTAATCCTAATTAACTGTTGGTGTAGTTGGCTGCCACTTAACCTATTTATTTTGCTTTCATTGAACTTTTTTATTTAAGTTTCTCCCCGTCTTAAGTTGATAACTTATTTACTTTAATATTCGCCTAATACTTACTGTATCTCGTCGAATTACACGCAATGACAGGAATACTCTTTCTCATTAAAGTAAGCATTTTGTAATCGAAGCGAAGAAAAACGCTTCGAACGTAAATTTAACTAGGACGAATATTCTAATCACTACTTCCGCCAGACGATACTTGGAAAAATCACGTGACTTTTTTTTTGTTACTTTAACGCCAGAGGGCTATCGACATAAATGGGAATTTTACAGAATTTTATTATTATTGTTTTTCGCTAGAGTTCTGAAATTGTAAATATAATATTTAATTTACTTTTTTAAATTAAAATAATAACGTAAATTTTATAGGTCGTTTTTTTTTTCTTTCTTTTTTTCTGTTATTTGGTTTGATAAATAATAAAAAGGAAGTATAGATTTTCTCGTTCGCAATAAAAATCAAACTCGGACTTTTGTCGAATTCATGGTTACAGTTAGGTTAGTATTTATTAGAAGGTCCCGCCGAGTTTGTACGGAGAGAAGTTTCGGCTTTATTGAGGATCCATTCTGTACGTCGTCTTTGTGGATGAAGCAAAATGAGTTTGGCTCTCGTACACAAAATCCTCGAACGAGCACCCGAAACTCGCCGAATCGACATTCTTCGAAAGAAAAATAGAAACATTTCCGAGAAGGAAAAATAAACTTGAAATGAAGTTGCTAAACGTTTTAAAGGCGCCACTTTATTTCCAACAAACGTCTCTTGCATCGTCGATCATTTTTACAGTTTTATGCAAAATACAGTAGAGCATCGATTATCCGACCCCGATCAACCGTCACATCGGTTAACCGACCGTGTTCTGGTCGGCAAATTCAAATGTCTGCAAGTGATGTCGGCAAGCAAATGTCGCTACAATATTTGGCTATGTCTTGGCTACTTTAATATTATTTTTACGTGTTTTAGCTGGCAACAGGCTCGACCATGAAAGGGAGCCAGTATTTAAACGAGGCTTAATTTACTAATTTTTACCGATACAATAGCGACGATTATTATTTTAAAAAATTTTTGTTAGGCTTAACATCGATGAAAATTCAACGCGAAATAGGTTAATAGCGATATACTAATATACTAATTACATGGGATATAATAATATACTACACTAATAATGGATTTTTTCATACTTTTCGGTTATCCGACTTTTCAATTATCCGACCAACCCCAGTCCCCAATTAGGGCGGATAATCGAGGTTCTACTGTAT
>NW_019385136.1:29845-55304 GCF_000671375.1 Centruroides sculpturatus | reverse complement strand
CAGAGCAGTAGTCCCTTGAGAACCTTCCACCCCTAAAAGTGGAGGTTTTTCTAAGTCACAAATAGTCTGTTTCACTTCCTGAATAGCCTCTAAATTTTTGTCACTCTGAGCAACAAGCAGCTGTTTGACATCCTCTTTCGTTGCCAACAAATCAAATTTCTGAAGCAGGAAATCTGATATGGAATTTTTCCTAATTACCTCTTTGGCGCTCTTCACTAAGGTAATAAATTTATCTGTAATAAATCTAATATGTTCCTCAGTACCCAATCACCCTTTTGGGTTATTACGGAAATATCTCTTTAAATCCTAAATGGCTTCCTTAGATTCCTCCAGAAATTCTTCAATAGCCATCACTGAGTATAATAACTTTTAAAATTAATAATTTCCAAAAAATTAATAATATGAAGAAAGAACATACGACTTTCGTTAAAAATTCTGGAGTCTTCTTTGGTAAACGTCATTGACCGTTACTATGGCGACAGTCGTTATAGAAGAATTTTCAAAGGTACAATACAATACAATAGAACCGCACTAAAATCGGATGTGCAGCCATTATTATCATCCGGAATGCAAATCTTTTTCATCGGATGCAACTGTGACAACGCGCGAAAGCCCCGTTATACTACGTTTGCACACAATCCACGATTCACTTCGATCTCGATTTACCTACAATCTGGATTGTGACTGTCGCCAGTCGAACGTCGTGCTGTTCGCACAGGCAGTCAGTATAGAAGACACTACGCTGTTTTTGTTTAATATAAACACAAAATGATTAATAAAATTAACATAATATAAATAAAAAATTATTTAGGAATATTTAATAAATATATAACTACTATCACAACACTTTCGGATTACGACAAACTTTTAAATGAAAATGTATTGTAGGTAGAGTTTGTCATTTCCTGGTCTTTTGCTTGTCCCGGGATTCCGGGACAAGCAAAAGACCGGGAAATGAGAAATCCTAGTGTGAATAAAAAAGTATGTACTATTATAAAGTTTATTATATCTACACATGAAATATATGAAATATATTATAATGAAAAAGTATTAAAAATTTATTATAATAATTCAAATTTTGTGGGCCCTTAACACTGGGGCCCAGGGCTTAAGCCCTATTAGTCCCTATGTAAATCCGACCCTGTACACAATACATGTATGCTGACTGGTATCGCAAGCTTTCGATACATTCTGCCCGTGTTAAATGCTTCAAATGACGTCATGCACGAGCACTTGTTTGCTGCGGCAAACCTCCACACGAGCAAGGCAGGATGGCCGAATGGTAAAAGTGGCAGCCTACCGCTCTGGGGAACCAGGATCCGAATCCGGACGGGCCAAATAATTTCCAGGAATTTTTCGGGGGTAGTCTGTCCGGATATATCGAGCCCCGTCCCTCACCACCCGGCCGCCCCATTGTGGGCTTGGCCGAACCCATAATGGGCTTGCAAAAAGAGGCCCACTTAGTGACCACAGGGCGGAATAAGTTAAAAAAAAAAAGCAAGCTGCAAGCGATCGAGTTTCCGCAAGCACGGCACTGACATAAAACGACTAGCCGCTAGCTGCCAATGTAAAAGGAAACACAAATGTTAAAAGAGTTTACATGTTAGAATAAATTATTACTGACATATTTTTTCTCATATAAAAAATATATTGACAATCAAAACTTTCTCTTAAGCATGCCGCTCATGCTAAGAGAGTCCAGAAAATTCGCTCCTGATTCTACGTGAATTTGGATTGAGCGATTTTTGGCTATTTCAGTGATAATTTTTTGGCGACTTTTGCTTCTATTATCTGGCAGTTTCGTATTTCGCCCTCTGGTGCCGAAAGCGAAAGCTTATCGTTGTAAAGATGGCGCCCGATTTAAACGTGTGCTTTAGAGATTTGTTTATATTTTGTGTTTAGAAGATTTTCAGGACGGAGAAAAGTACAGAGACGTATCGGAATGGCCTATCTCGCAAATAATGCTGTAATTAATCAAGAAAATTCTTTAATATTTTATATTGTATATTAAAGAATGAATTTAAATCATTTTCCTGTTTTAACACATCAAAAATGCTACAAAGTGTATATTATTTTTGTGGAAAGTTGTTCGTTTGGAAAGCTGATAGTGAAGAAATTATAATTAAGAAAATTTGTAGAGAGGAATGTGAATTCAGCTTCAAAGAAGAAGAAATTTTAACTTTTCCCATTAAAAACTGTATAAAATGTGGAATGACAGCTGCTGGGAAATGTTTGAAAAATTTATATGTAATTGCTGAAAGCTATACAGACTCATTTGAAATAAATATCTGCAGAATTGATAGAATAAGTGAAAAGTGGCAAATGAACGCTGTCGGAACTTTTCGGGCCGAGTGCTCGGTATATGAGAATATTTACATTTCCGATGAACCTTTATTGCTGTGGACCGAAAATAATCTTCTGAAGATATTTAAGTGTGAGCCGAATAACACAGTTTCTGCTAATTCTTGTCTTATACAAGTTGTTCCTTGTCAACAAAATGTAGAAACACTTTTACAAGTCTCTGACATTGACGTAAACAGTAAAATTAAGTCTGTAAATGGTGTGTTGTTATTATGTTGGAAGTGTGAGAATGAAATTTCTATTGGACTTCTAGTTTGTTTGTCAGACGAATTTAAACCCGTTCATGTGTTACCCATAGATCATTTTGTCCCCGAAATTTATAAATATATTATTTCTGCAATTAAAATAGATTTAATTGTAAAAAATCAAGATGATCATTGTTCATGGGATTTGCATGATGATTCCAGTTTTAATTGGTTTTCAAATTTCACGATAGTCTGTACAGAGAAGAAACAGTTCATTTTATTCATTAATGGTGCTATAAAATATAGTTGCAATATACCGTATTCGGATATTTATGATATTTCAAAATTTGATTACTGTTTGAATTTATTTCAAACATTTTATATTTTACAGTCGTTAAAAGGATCGTGTGCTATAACAAAATGTGATCATTTAGGATTACTTAAGGTATGTTATAAGTTTAAAGTATTTCTTTTGACAATTTCTGTGCAGAATCAGAATTTAATGGTAAAATTGCATCTCTGAAAAAGGCAGTTGAGATCTTATTAGAGCTGTAGATTATGTTCATAGGAGTAAAAAAAGTCAAAGGAACCAATGGTCTACATGTAACCCTTTTGCAAGATATGATTCACCAAAATCTGTCTATCTGGAATTCTAAAGACCAAAAATGGGTAAAATTTAACAATTTAAAAATTCCAGAACTATTTCTCAAAATAATGCTAAAAATTAATTTTTTCCACTTTACAATGATTAAAAGCTCATAAAACACAAGAAAGGCTATTGCACCAACTACTACTGGGGCATGATCAGAATCATGTTGCATTCCATTAAACCTATGACATGTTTAACAAATAGCCTGAACTCCAACAAATATTTCATGCTATTTTACAATGAGACTGGCTATTTCATACTATACAATGAGACTGGCTATTTCATGCTATTTTAACAAATAGCATTAAATAACCAGACTCATTGTAATAATTACAATGAGACTGGCTTACGGGAGACGATAACCAGAATACGTCCCCATGTCTCCACATGATTCAAATATATAGCATGATACTATGTCCTTACTGACTGTAAATGTAGGTCAGTAGAGACATAGCATCATACCATTTCAATTCTCATTCTTAAATTTAGGTTTATATCCACACAGTACTGTTCTACATTTCTACAGAAGCAATATGTTCTACATATTTTGCTTCATTGAATTGGAAGCTGAATTGCTTCCAATCTTCATTCAATGAGCATACAAGCACTTTTTTTTAAAACTCTCATACCAAATACCTCTTTCCTGTATTGATTGATTGTTGATAATTATGTATTTTGTTTTTGGTATTTATCTTTATTCATACATATAGCTATACATCTTATGAAGGATGTGTACACATCCTTCATAAGATGTACAGTATGTGTAAATGTCAATTCCTTTGACTTATTTTTGTTCCTGTGGACAAGATGTATGGCTCTGATAAGATCCCAGTTGCCTTATTCAGAGCTGCAATTTTACCAGTTTGATTTGTGTATTATCTTGGGAAATATATCCAAGTCCAAAGAAAATATAATTAAATTCTTTGAAAAATACAATATTATTTGTCAACCGAGTTGCTACATGTAAGATATCAAGCTGTTGCTATGGAAATTTTAGGTTAAAATGTCATCTAAATTAAGTCTTAAAAGTTATAACAGATTATTTGAATTAAGAAGCCATTCTCTACTAGTCATATTGACTGTCTTGTTGCAGATATCATCTGTTCTAATGAGAAATGTCATTAGATTTGTCCACAAAACTATAACATCCAGCACAGTATGCTGAATGCTACAGCATATATTCCATATAGTCGTAGACTTGTTCCCATCTTATTTATATTCTTTTTGTGTTATATCATATTGATTGATCTCTCTCTGTTGACTGCTGCTCTAACTGTCATGGGAAAATTTTGAGTTGAAATGTTCTTTGTTTGTTGATTGTTTTTCTCTCAATTTTTCAACAGAAGAACATATAAAATTAACACAAAATGTTAATTGTGTGTTCATTTTATATGTTCTTCTGTTATATGGTAATTTTATATGTGTAAATTTGTGTTAATTAACACAAAATGTTAATTTTGTGTTGATGTTCTTCTGTTTCTCTTGTATATTTTTAAAAATTTTTGTTATAAATTTTGATTTAAATATTTGTATTCTATACATGGAATATATCTGTTCCATTTTCATTTTTTGGACCTGGTTATGGCCTGTTAATCAGGCTGAAAATGTTTGTTTTTCAATTATATTTTTCTCAGCAACAAATTAAGATGTTTTATTTTCTGTATTATTTTTATAACTTTCTTTTTGTTATCTGTCTCACCACTTGTTCATTTTATATTCTATCAACCAAACTTAGCATGTGTCTATATGTAACTGTTTCATATGCTTAAGTTATTTAATAACTGCTTTCATAAGAGGTCATGGGCCACATTCTGGTCATTTATCTCTTGTTTCTTCTTTCAAGGACAAATGACATCAAAAGAAGAGATGAGATTCATCTCTCAGAAACAGTGGCGATTCTGGTCACTTTTAATGATCTCGTCTTCGTTGATGACGTCACGATTCTACTAGGTTGATTATTCATGTTCGGGTTATCTGCTCGCGCAACATGGTTTAGAATTTTAACCAATGAAATTGTAAAATTTTTGAAAATGCAGAGTATGTAATTATAGATCATGTGGCAAGGAAAGCACACGTTCAAATAAAGCACATAATTTTGACAAAGTTATGTTTTTTGTTTTATAACGTTTTTACAGATTTTAATGCCAATCTGTCTTTTAACATATAAAAATTTTAATAACAACCTAAGTTAGAAAAGTGTGCATACTTAGATATTTTTCAAAATATTACCATCTAATTTCTCCTTAACTATCTAAGTAAGATTAACATCATATTCAATAGTTCAGTAATTGATGTAGGATAATTAAAAAAATAAAAATGGAATCAGTGGCTTCTGAAAAAATTCAGAAGCATTTTCTCTCTCTCGAAATATTCTTTCCCAAGATAGAGAACGTTCTCTAATATGATTGTACAGTGCAAGTAGCATTCAGTCATCCATATTGGATTTAACAAAATCAAGACAAAAGACAACTATCCGCTCGTCTCTGAGAAACGAGAAAATCTTTGAGAGAAAGAGTTGTCCAGAATTGCATTTGGAGAGATGCGATGATCTCTCAAGATGTAAACAAATTAATAGCCAATCAGCGACTAGCTTGTGAGATACGAGAGACGACAACCAGAATACGGCCTCATGTCTCCACATGATTCAAATATATAGCATGTTACTATGTCTTTATTGACTGTAAATATAGGTCAGTAGAGCATTATACCATTCCTATTCTTCTCATTCTTAAATTTAGGTTTATATCCACACAGTACAGTTCTACATACGGCCTCATGTCTCCACATGATTCAAATATATAGCATGTTACTATGTCTTTATTGACACATGATTCAAATATATAGCATGATACTATGTCCTTACTGACTGTAAATGTAGGTCAGTAGAGACATAGCATCATACCATTTCAATTCTCATTCTTAAATTTAGGTTTATATCCACACAGTACAGTTCTACATTTCTACAGGTTGCTTCCAATTTTCATTCAATGAGCATCCAAGCATTTTTTTTTAAAACTCTCATACCAAATACCTCTTTCCTGTATTGATTGATTGTTGATAATTATGTATTTTGTTTTTGGTATTTATTTTTATTCATACACTAGCTGTTACCCGCGACTTCGCCCGTGCAGATTTTGCAAGCAAACCCTATTTATATTCAGTATTTCAACAATCATAGTAATTGTTATATAACATCTACTGCTGCAAATGATGAGAATTGCTGAGATTCAAATAAACTATTTTCAATTTGATCAATTTTCTGGAATGTTTATAATCATTCTATAATCAAACCAATATGCAATAACAAATTTGAATTTAAAACAGTTCGAACATTTGGTTAAAAAATTGAAATATATAAAAATATTTATAACAATGTCTGAAATGTTATCAATTTAATACACCTAAGTACTCAATGAAGACTAAACGTAGTTGAAAACAAAGTCACATCTAAAATAGTACAGTAGAAGCCATTCTTTAGGTTAAGCCTTAATCTTCTCCCCCTGCGGGGGATTTCCAAAAATTCCTTCTTAGTGTGCGTTTTCATGATGTACCCTAACTGTGTACCAAATTTCACCTTTAGGTTCAGCAGTTTGCTCTGGGCTCTGGATATAGCTATACTTGGCATCACACTGAGTAGTACAGTATCATTGTCTACAGTAAATTACTGTTGAAAATTAATACACTTTAATTATGTAGATCAATCTTGAAGTAACTTAGTGGAATATATATATGTGCATGGGGATATTGTTATATAGGGGTATGGAGGGGTGAGTCATCCCTCCAGAAGTTAAATATAATGATTTCAATTGGAAAATTATCAAATGATATAGTCACAAACTGTTACAAGTTGGTCAGACAGATGTATGTATAACTTTAAATAAATATAATAATTAAAGTGTCTTATCAATTTATTAGTTGACGTTAAAAGTTTAAACTTGATAATTCATTAGCATACATAGGCATGTAGCCATATTCTTTTAAAACTTCTAAACCCTTCACTACTATTATTTTAAATACAGAATAAAATCTGCAAATATTAATCAGGAATTTTGATTACTGAGTCATCTATTTTTGTCATACACCCCTCCCATCTAATGACTTAACGATGTCACTGTATGTGTGATTATAGAAGAAATATTTAAATTTCAAAGAATTTGTAGATAGAATAACTAAAGAGCATTAAAAAATAATTAAGTAGTTTTAGATTAATTATTGTTTAAGATAATTTTTTTTGTAAGGTAATTATTTTTCCAAGATTATAAATATTTTATTTATATTAATGTCAAGACATATTTTTTTTTATTTTAAATTATAGAATTTTTATTTTTAACTGCTGTTTTCATTTATAGATCCATTGTTGTTGGGATGATTCGTTGACTGTCCTTTCAGGTGATTTCTGTCAAAGAGGATCACTTCAGTTAATGATTTTTACAAATTTTGAGCCAGAATTAATTACTGAGACTTGTATCATAACAGATATATTTACCATATATTATCCAGTAAGTATGTTATAAAGTAATTTTAAAAATTAAAGAATAATTTGTCTATATTATTATGTTATAATGTGTCACAAAGATCATGTATAATTAATTACATGAAATAAAATAAAACAAACAAATGATTCCACACTGCTTTCTTTAGGAGTACAGGAAAATTCAAAAATAGAGAGGTTGCGGCCAAAGTTTTCATCTCTAAAACATGAACGTCGAACATCGAGCGCCACTATCTTGTAAGCGACGTTCGACGTTCACGTTTTAGAGATGAAAACTTCAGTCACAACCTCGCTAATATCTTAATACTTCTGAACTTTTTTAAAAAAACTCATCTTCAGAGGCAAAACAACAAAATTAAATAGAAACACTCATAATTCAAATATAACACTTATAACTGAAAGTTTAAATATTGTGGCATTATGGCATTCCATGATAAAATGTACAAGAAAGAAAAACAAACAATATGAAAATAACCAAAAAACAAGGAGCGTCCCATTATAAGTTTAAAGAAGGGTTCTTCCACATCTTCCACTGTGCCTCTGTTCTTACCATGTGTTCATACTCATATCTCATAGATATCATTTTCATGCAAAAGGAAAGGTTTCTGCATCAATTATGCTTACTTTTTCTGTACTAATTTTTGCATAAATTTTAATTGATATTAATTTCACTTTTCATTGTGGTTTTTATATTCTGTTTATTACACCATAATCCTTTTTTTTAATCAGCTTTCTTTGATTTATTCTAATTGAAGTACAGTGGGTGATCGGTTAACGAACATAATCCGTTCCAAGACTTTGTTCGCTATCCGAATTGTTCGTTAACCGATTATCGATTTACCATAGGTTTCTATGGGAATTTGATTAATTCATTCTGGAGACCCCAAAAATAAGAAAAGTATATACTTTTTTACTATGTTTATTCATATGTAATAATAAAAATACATATATACACGGTCTTGCATTTTTATTAGTCATGTTTTTTTNGTATTCCAAGCCGATGTTTACTTTTAGAGATGTTGATGAATCCCTTGAAACGTTCAGTGGTGACGACGGGAAGAATGTTGTGAAATGGATCTCTAATTTCGATGACATGGCGGAGATGTGTAATTGGAATGGCATGCAAAGGATAATTTACGCAAAACGACTACTTAAAGGATCAGCGAAAATGTACGTTAACTACGAACAATGTACCAAATCATGACGATCATTAAAAGAAGCCCTTTGCGCCGAGTTCTCTCCTAAACTCAACAGCAGAAAGATTCATAAGCAGCTGTCAATGGAAGTAAAGCATCAAAACGAGACTTACCAGGAATATATGTATAGGATGATCGAAATTTCGTCACAAATTACAATTGAGGACGAATCGGTAATACAATACATTATCGATGGAATTCCGGATGAACAAGTAAGTAAGACAGTCCTGTATGGTGCTACTACCTTTAAAGAATTCCGACAAAAGCTGAGAATCTACGAAAACATGAGATCAAGTCGTAAGCCAAGTGATAAAATGACGGTGGGATCCGAGAAGTTAGGGCGTGAGATTAAGCCTAATAATTCTTATAGAGATGAAAAACGATGCTACAACTGTGGCGGGAAAAATCATATGAGCAGAGGTTGTCCGGAAAAAGACAAAGGAATGAAATGTTTTAGCTGTAATAATTTTGGTCATATTTCGGCTCAATGTCCTCAAAATGTTGAGAAGAGAAGTTATGAAGTAAAGGTAGAAGAATTTAAGTCAAAGCCTATAAAAGAAGTCAAAATAGAGGAAATGAGCTTCACGGCACTTATAGACTCAGGAAGTGATATAAATTTAATGAGAGCCGATGATTACGTAAAGTTGGGCGCACCAAAATTAATTGGTAATTTCTTAGAATTTCACGGAGTAAGTGAGCGAAAGAGTTTTACGCTTGGAAGTTTTTGGACTGTAGTAAGTGTTGACGAACACCAATTTTCAGTCCCCATACATGTAGTTCCAAGTTCATTCCTTGCTTATCAGTTGTTGTTGGGAGCAGACTTTCTAAAACAAGTTCATATTAGTTTAAAAGGAGGTTGTGTTGAGAAAATTACCAAAACAAAAGATGCAGAAGCAAATGTTTCAGACGTATACGATATCGATGTTGGTGGTGTTGATTTGAGCCGCACCAATGATGCAAAATATAGAAGAGAGCCTCTGAATCTAACAAGAAACTACAAAGCAGCCAGGGAACAAGAAACAGGGATCAAAACGAACATTATTTTTAAAAATGATGCTCCAGTTTGTCAACGTGCAAGCCAGCTATCTGCTAGTAAGAAGGCTAAAGTTAATAAGGAGATGGAAGAATGGTTACACAAAACATCTGAACTACCCACAGATGATGAAGGAAAAGTAGAAGCGCAAGGAATAACGAAACTTTGTGACCAGTCAAAAGAAGAAAAAGAAGCTTCACATAAGTCTTCAGAACTTAATTATTGGTTACAGCGACGTCATGCATCAAACGTTAAGCAAGCAGAAGTTGCAGTTGTTCAGGAGAAACAGATGGAAGTTTGTGGTGCCTTTTTAATACTTAGTGATGCACAGCAATGCGCTGATGATCATTCAATGGAAAAACAGCATGTTGGTTACGCAAGATTAAAATCAGCAGGTGAAGAAATTGTTCATAAGGGAGAATGAGAGCAAGAAGAACGAAAGCAACAGAAAGAAGAAAAACACAGACAAAATTATCATAGTAGATCGGATGATCGAAAACGTGACATGAGACAAAATAGACGCTCAAGAGGTAGAAAACATGGAAGCAGAAGTAGAGATAGATCTTATTATAATAGAAGAGGATATTATAAAGAAAGGAAAAAAATGAAAGAAAGATCTAAATATAGATCTAGATCAAGAAGTCCTGATCAAAGACGATGTGACAATCATACTCAATCACGTGATTCAAAATATCGAAGACGGTCTAGAAAGTCCGCAAAAATTAGAGCAACAGCAAGGGAGAACATTAAAGTAATTAAAAACATGCAAGCGGACAACATGAAACAGTGGGTCCGTTCAACTAACGAAGTATTCTACCGGTCAGACGAGGACATCGGGGACGATGTCAGCTGTCAGGATGGCCGAATGTGGGGTTTAGGCGAGTAACATTCCTAAGCCGTTAAGACAATAAAATTTACGAGGGGTTGTGGGGAGGCGAGGAGAACGAGGGAGAGTCAAGTGAGGGGAGAAGCGAGAAAAAGGGAGTGTCAAGTAAGGGACAGTAGTAAACAAGACGACGGTGGGTGACGACGCAAAAGGTGGAAAGTGAAAAGGAAACAAAGGACGTTACGAAGGCGAAAGCATTATTATTCCATCAAGACGGTTACGACGGTTACGAACTCTGGAAGTTTATTGTCATTTCTATAATTCTCAATCTCAATAACTATTCCTACAAATTTTGGGGGCTCGTCCGGGATATTGAGAAATTCACACGAGAACTTTTAGAAGTGCAATGGAGTCCAGACAAGATGGCGGAGTTAGTGACGCCGTGGTGAACGACGAAGAACTACGACTGACTGTTTTAACTAAGGACAATACGATACCGGATGTGAAACATCTTAAGTGTGCTGATCTGAAAATCGAACTAGGACGACGTAAATTGAAAACCACGGGTAGCAAGAGAGAGTTAGTGCAAAGATTGGAGGCGGCACTTTTGATTGAGAATGCCAGAGAAAACGACGTACAAAGCGATGACGATGCTGACGAAAGTGAGGACGAAGATAGTAATATTATGCGCTATAAAAGTGAGTATTCCAAGCCGATGTTTACTTTTAGAGATGTTGATGAATCCCTTGAAACGTTCAGTGGTGACGACGGGAAGAATGTTNAAACGTAAAAGAATTGTTTCTGTCAGAAATACAAAAGGCTGGAATTACAAGGGAGAGTTTCAAAGTTCGGGGGAATACTATCTGATTAGTATATACTGGGTAGAACGTCGATGTCGACGTCTCCCGCGCTCCGAAAAGTTTCGAATTGTTGCCTGAAGACAAAGGAAGACCAATTGGTATTCGTTATTTTACGTCGCTTCTTGTGTTTGTTCAGTGAAGTGTTCGTTATCCGAACATATGTTCGTTGTCCGATCATAGAAATCTTTCGTGAAAGTGTTCCTTATCCGATTTGTTCGTTAACTGATCTGTTCGTTAACCGATCACCCGCTGTATATTAATTTCATTTTTTTAAAATATTTGTTTAAAGTTTTGATATGTATATGTTTTCTTTAAATTAAATATGCCTAGTTTGGAATATTGGCACAATAAGGTCCACCATTCCTGTTCTAGATCAATAATTTTCAATGTGAATACACCCCAAAATTTTTTTATGAACAGATAACTTCAATCATTTATTACATTTATTTAATTTAGGTGATTTCAACAAATTCATTGACTTTTTAATAGTAATAACATTACAATAAATATTAACTTAAAATTTGTAAATAAATATTTCATATCTATTAATGTTATTATATACCTAATGTTATGTTCCAGACATTTTTAATAGAGATTAAAATAATTCAAAACAGTAACGATATACACAATTCATTAAAAATTACTCTAATATCACTAAAACTAAAGAATAATAGTGTTAACCTTTTTTGTATGCTATTCAGATGTTTATAAAATAGTTTCATTCTTTACAAGTATGTGGCTTCTGTACACACAAATACTCTCATAAGAGGACAGTAGAGGCAAAGGAATGAGGGGTGCATGCATGAGAGAATGTAAACGGAGGAACAAAGAGAAGTTTGACACAAAAGGAGGATGAAGCTATAATCAGCTTCAACCAACTGGAACAAACGTCATTTTGATACCTTTTGTTCGAGTTGGTACAAAAATAAAGTAGTATTCTCTTTATATGCATTTTATACAAGTAGAATACACTGAATATATTACAATTTTCAAGCATTTCTATAGTCTTCACCAAATTTAGTAAAATGTTTTATGAACAATTGAATAGCCAAAAATTAGTGTTTCTGTTCTTAGAGATTTTTAATGTGTTTTTCTATTTTCACTTTTTTAATATTATTTATAGATTAATTTGAATATTATATATATATCAAAAGTTGTAATGAGGATTATTCATTATGCTATCATTCATTAGCCAACAAATCTTCCCTTCTATGTCACAATGATAGGCTCCAAGTTGTTCATTTTGCATGGATTGAAACATAACTGAGAGCAGTTATGTTTCAATCCACTTTGAATACTTGACATAACAAATAATATAACAATAAAATTTACAAGATAATAGAGTGATGATAGACAGGTGTTAGATATAGAATTATAAATGATGATAATCAATACACATCTACTTGAATGTAACCATATAAAATTAGAAACTATAAAAGATAAATTGCACATATTGAAGTTCATGTGAATAGAATTTGTACAAGTGAGTTTATTCTAATATTTAGTTTGGAATTGTTTCAGCAAAAACTGAGCAATTTAATTCAAAACTTTGATGATAAATGCCATCACTTTCCTATGTAAAGAAACCAGAGTTGTTGTAAAATTAATAACAGGAATTAGAAAATGTTTATTTAAAATTAAAATCAACAAATTGAAATTACTTAAAATTAATTTTTTACAAAAAATTTAGAAAACTCAAATTTTGAATCATTTGAAAATATTTTAATGCATTTTTAGTATTTATTTTTAAAATAATATCACAAATTGAATCCAATTTATTTATTAATTTAATATACAAAAGGAATAAATTTATGAATTAATTACATTGAATTTCTTTTCATTTGATTTAAAGAGACATATAGAAAGTTTGGAAAGATTACAAGAACCTGAATGTTCTTATGCTCTGGAAGGAATGAAAAGAAGACTTAAGGTAAATTACTTTTAAGTATAATATGTTTTTATGAATTTAGTTTCAACATTTCATAAAAACAGTTTATTTATTTCTCTTATTTTTATGTTAATACTAAATTATTTTATATTAATATATTAGTGATTTTTTAAAAATAATTTATAAATTCTTTTCCTGTTTAAATAATTATTTAGGCAGGCAAAATGACATTGTCTGAAATCCATAGCAAGCAGATTGATCTACAAAGAACAATAGAAAAAGTGTTTAACACATTAGAAAGCAACAATTTGTGTGATGAAGGACAGAAAATAATTGATGTAAGTATTCTTAAATATTTAAATATTTGAATTTTTATATAAATAAATCTATAATATGAAGAATTTTCATAATACACAGTTTTAATATATTACTTCTGTTAAGAATTTGACCTTAGTTCAGATTCAGTTTGATTTCTTTACAATGGACAAAAAGTGGGCTATAATGTGGCGTAGTTGTGGCAGAGATGATACAAATGCCAAATAGCAACTAAATTTATTAATATACTGGTATTAATTAAGCTGATGGATATTCAATATTCAACATAATATACATGTATTGTATTGTTAGGCTTGTCAGTTGGTGTTGATGAATACTCTCACTGTCAACAGAAACAAGTAGATATTGGTTTGTAGTCAAGATGACAAGAACAAAGAGAAGTCAAATTTTATGGCTCCCTCTTGCAAGTAATGATCAACAATTGTATTTTCAAAACAGATACTTTCAGGCCATCTGTTGATGTTTTTGTGGGAGCATGATCTTAACAGATTTTTTTATCTGTCAGCACATTATTTACTTATAAAACTAAAACTATTCATTAAAAATTTTTTTCTAGGTCAAAATTACTCTAGAGTTGAACTTTGATGTAAAAATAATTACATGCTCTATATTCACAGATTCACAGTGGCCAAACTATAGCTTATTAGCTGCAGGTGGTTCATCTAGACCCTTAATGTAGCTCTCATATAACCCTACTTATACAGAGTCTTTTTATAAACTTAAAATTTATATATATACATGATACTGTTCTAATAGAGAATGCAGTTCTTGTGTATTTCTGATAAGCAACATATGGTTCCTATTGTGACAAGGTTTGGCTATTCCCGCTCTACATATTTGAAGAAAACTATAAAGATTATAAACATTTTAAAATTTTATTAATAATTATTTTTTGGGTTAATGTTTTTCTACTTTCTATTCCAAACACTTTAATTTTTAAAAAGTATTTTAAAATTGGTGGATAAAATTTTAAATATTCTTTTTTCAAATGAAAATTACAATTCAAGAACTTAATATGTTTGAAAAATTACAAAATATGTTTGAATAGTTTATTTTAATGATAGATTCACAGAGATGATTCTCATAAATTGAGATCTGTAAAATTGCTTATTTCAGTTAAATTCTTGCAATTTCTAATGCTAAAATGCTGTTATAATCAGTTCACATTTTTCATGTTAGATATACAAATGTGAATGTCCTCAAACTATTTTTAAAATAAGACTCACTTGAACCAATAACTGGTGTGAATTATGATTAATTAACTCTTGAATAACAAATGTACAAATTTGTTATTCAAGGGTTGAATACTCTTGATTAACAAATTTCATAACCCCCTTCTGGGTTAGGCTTTTCTTAATTCTGATTAAGCTGGATCTTCCAAAATTGGAAGATCCAGCTTTCCTATTATCAGCTTAATCAAAATTAATCATGAATATAAAATTTGAACATAAAATTGAATGGTAAGACAAAGCCTTATGCGCATGTGTTCCCATGACATATTCAAACAAGATTGAATATTAAATATTGTTGTTAAGAAACAACATGAATACAATATAACATGAATACTGTATTTCAAAAAACTGGATACTTAATTATATAACACTCACCAAATAAACCATTACCAGTTCATAACCAAACAGAAAGATTCTTTCTACGAACGTTTTCATCTATATGTAATAGACATCCTCAGGTATTGACGATATCGAACTAACAGCTAGTAGAATAGAATATTTTTGAAAGTTTCGTTTAACTACATAATTTGAATATGTTGCATTAAAATTGAAAATATGTAAAATATTTAAAACATATCCGAATAAATAATTGATTTCACGTAGATCATGACTAGGGAATTCGATCCCGGTCCTTATTTCTAATCCCGGGATTTCGGGATTATACTTAGTCAATCCCGGGATCCCGGGATTATTTCGGTATTGAGGGTTAATAAAAAATAAGAAAATCTTACAGAAATCAACAAATCAAAATTTAGACAAAAATCAACATATTTTACAGTATACACCTAGCTAATTTAATCACTCTAACTAATCAGACTCAGAGTCAGACTAACCAGACTTAAAATCACTCAGTCTTCATGTTAAATTTATTCTTTTTTAAGCATCACTGAGATCTCTTTAAACTCACATAAATTGAAAAAACCTTTATGTAACAAACTATGCAAATAAACGTTGAAAATTAACAAAAATCTCTCTTAACATCGACTAAATAGACTACTTTCATATAGCAACCTAGTAAGTAGGTAGTAAAGTAAGTTTCTTAGCAAAAAGTATTTAAAAATAATATTAATCAGTCACATTTTTCTTAAATATAAAGAAAACTAATCTAATAGGAACATTCTAATTTGAATTGCGAAAATATGATCTGAGAAATAACAACGCATCCTGTGTCTCATCACCAAGTCTGCTTCTCAATTTGTTGCACATATATGCAGCTGCTGAGAAAACGCGTTTAGGTTTGATGGAAGTTGGAGGAATCGTTAGTAAATACTTATAAGCCCGTTCTAGTTATAGCTTCGAGGACACGGGGAGGTTGGAAGAAAACAGTCCGGTCGACACAGATCGGGATTGTAGGAGTAAAGGCTACAATCCCGATTGTTTCGATCATTGTAAGCATGCCTTTCTAAAAATAAACACGTTAATTTTGTAAATTCGGTCTCTGTGTGAGTCTCTCAGCATCCAGCAAACCACTACTCCCAAACGTAAAAAGACTTTCTCGCATCATCCTGACAGATCACGGGCAAGGCGGGGGTCGTAACCTTTTCACCTAAGGTCGACCCCCCTAAGCGAGAGGCGTCGGGTCTATATTAACCACACTGGCAAAACAAGATGGCTGACACATTGACAGGTAAAACGCACTGAGTAGTGCTCTCGACTGCGCCAGAAAATCGATTGGCGCCCGCGAAAATTCAAAAATACAAAAATGAAGTATATTACCAAGTAACCCAGTGAGAACTGCTTGCCTATCATTTTAGTTCAAAATACAAGAAGTTTTATTCCAAGCAAGCATCGCAAGCCCGCTAGGTTAATTTCTGCTGCTTGCTTGGAATAAAATTTCTCATATTTTATATTAAAATGATAGGCAAGCAATTTTGTTAAAAGCACTGGCACTGAACGTTTCGCTTCATGCAGTCTATTTTGCAACTTCTTTAAAATGATGTCAATCCCGAAAATCTCGGGATTAGGAAAACTTAATCCCGAAAATTTTGGGACTGAAAAGTGGTCAGGATCCCGGGATCCCGATTTTCGAGATCCCGGGATCAAATCCTCTAATCATGACGTAAATAACCTCCGTAATTTAAAATGTCTTTGATGCGCATTTCAATCATTGGGATCTAATTCAAGTATGGCGCGCCATGCTGCGGAAAGCGTATTGGTTTCTTTGAAATTAATACCGACCCCTTTTTTAATTTCCTTATATATCTCCAGCGATTCGAGGTACTTGAGTTGTGCCTTATCCGATACTTTGTGTAGCAATTTAGCATTTTATAGATCAACTTGAACGTCCTCACTATTCACATATGTCGCTAGTGCCGTTGTGGTCAGCTTTTTTCTTATCGAATATTCATGTTCTTTCATCTTCATGGCGAGACCTCTTGCAGTTGCTCCAATGTATGTTAAAGCATGGTTAACCTGATGATCTTGAAGAGGAACCACATAAATCCCTGGAGAGTTAGAATCTTCTATACGGTTTTTGTCATTTCTGATAAGAGAGAAGACTGTAGGAGAGTGTCGATATGCTAGATGTATTTTAGTAGTCCTTGCAATCTCTATATATATTAGAAAATGTTTTGTTGTATGTGATAACCCTCATCTGTTCGTCTTGTGGCATATTCCTCTCCCTCCTATTTATGTATTGGTATATGAGATGCTTGACCAAAGAGGACGGGTATCCCTGTTGCATTGCAAGGGCCTTGATCCTCGACAATTCGTTTTCTTTTTCCTTTTGCTCCGAACAATGTGTGTGTGCCCTTTTTTACCAAAGCTAGAAAAGCAGAGACTTTGTAAGATTAAGGGTCATGTGAACTGTTATGTATAAATAGAGATGTATATGACTCCTTACAGAACACACAGGTGGAAAGATGACCTTGCTCCATTTTGATGGTAATATCCAAAAAATGTACCATTGTCTGACTCTCCTGTTCAACTTTCAACGACAGGCCAGTTATCGTTAAAATAGTTAAGTACCAAATCAATGTTAGGTACCTTGTTCCATACGATGAGTACATCATCGATGTACAGTACCTGACATACAATGCTATATCCTCTTGAAATTTGGGTAATATGGTATTCTCGTGTTTTCTGATCACTAATTCACAAAGTATTACTGATATTGAGCTGCCCATCGGCACACCCCTTGTTTGCATGTAGGTGACCCCTTCGTATTTGAAGAAGGACGAGTGGACTATCAAGTGTGATAAATCCAACACATCAGGGAGATACTTATAAGAGCCTTCCACCTTTTCCAGAAAAAAATCTCTCAACTCGCAGAAACAGGGTTCCAGTTTTATAGATGGGAACAATGTTTGATAGTCACATATTGTGAAATATGCCACCTATGACTCGTTAAGATCCCGTAATTTTTGAAGTACTTCTTCAGGATTAGTGATCGTGTACATATGATCCTCTAGATTGTTAGTGATGTATTTGTTAAGAAGTCTCTCCATTTTAATAGTGGGAGAAGTCGTTTTATCCACCACCACCCTTAACTGTTGTCCGCTCTTATGGGTTTTTGCAAATGCAAATATACGAGGTAGAGATGGCGCCATAACTCTCGTTGCCGCCAGATTCAAGGTATTAGCGAGAGGAGTGTTGGAGATCTTCAATGTCTTGGCTGATATTTTCTCAAGAAAATCATGATGCGCTACTGTGCATTCCGTGCCCGAGATATATTGTGTTATGGCCTTTCAGTATGATTTCTTTTTCATGAGCACTACGTGTTTTGATTTGTCTGCTCTTAAGGCAACAATGTCATTATCTCTCAACCATTTTCTAGATGTTCTTATATTCGTCCAGACCTCCCTGGATGAAAACGTTCATAGAAAGAATTTTTCTGTTTGATTATGAACTGGTAATGGTTTATTTGGTGAGTGTTATATATTTAACCTTTCAACAGTGGACTAGTCAGGTACATGTATTTGTAAAATCTAAGTGACTCGTACAACATGGAATTCATATAAAACAGAATTATCAACAGTGTTATTGGGGGTCAACTGTATTAATGTAGAAAATGTTTATGAATTAAACCTTTAAATCTATCAGTCATTTAATGTTATTGGAATTATTATTATTATTATTTTTTTTATTAAACTTTGAATTATTAATATAATAATATAATGTTCTGATCAATTAATTATTTATTTTATTTATTTATTTTTTTTTTAGAGAGAGCTTATTGATTTGACTGCATCAAAAACAAAGCCTTCTCCCTCATTAGAGAAAAGACTATGCTCAGATGCTATGTCGATAATAGGAAAATGGAACGTGTTGTTGAAAGATCATTGGATATTAGGATGGAGTTTATTAAATCAAAATGATGTGTATGATTTACATGATTTACATCATAATTTGTTTAAATTATCACATAAAAGTTTTCTTAAACATTTGAATACTTTACAGGTTTATTTTGGATATTAATGTCCATTTGTACCATGAAAAAGAAATCATAGAATATAAATGTAAGTGGTACAAACATCATTTGGCAAATAATCAATGCTGGTTTGACTTTGCTCAAAATAAAATTGAAAACATGGAGTTTAAGCGGGGAGATGTGTTTTCAGTAGTGGCTTCCATTCCATTATCCATTTTTACTGGATCAACAATTTGTGTAATATCATATGTAAAATGGAAGACTAAATCGATATTTGAGCCAAGTATAAGTGAAAAGCACACGCCTCTTCAATGGAACGTATTGAATATTAAAAACATTTTTGATGAAAATAGTTTTAAAGGTAATTTTAAAAATAATAATTTTGTTAAAATTATAAATATTAAACTTTTCGTTGATGTTTTATTAATTAATTTGAATTTAAATTCATGATTAATGTACTCTAATATTTTATATAGGGAAAAAATATTTTTTCCATATAAAAATATTAAAATAATATTAATGTAAGTATTAAAAATATAAATATTAAAATAATAATCCATATAAAAATATTAGAATGTATTAAAAAAATCACAAATGATAAGATAATATACAGAAAAACTCATTTTAAATGTTTTAAAAAATAAATATGTTTAACAGAATAGATTAGAAGCTATGTAACTATATGGTTGACTCTAACTAAAGTTAAAGGGATAGAAAAACATTTTTAAAGAAATATGTTACACAAATTTGATGTTAACAATACAATATCTTCTGTGTAATAATGTTTTGAGAACCTCAATTCTTCACATGTGATGTGGCTTTTAGGAAGTCTCTTCAAACTTGAGTTTCTAGCTTTTCTGAATATAGTGGAAATGAAATGTTTGTTGTTGATAAGATTTGTTTCTTCCTTATATTTCTTTCTTTTGGTTTTTCACTTCAGCAATGGTGTCATTTTCAGGTAAGAATTTGCCAACATTGGTGCCAAGGTCAACATTGACAAAAATCTTTGATGACACTTTTTATCACCCATTGCATTAACAGAATTAGCCCAATCTTGTTGATAGATTCTGATGCAAATTTCAGTTAAAATTGTTACATTTTTAAGTTTTAAAAACAATTTTGAAAATTTAAAAAGCTCTTTCTGTAAGGGTTGACTGGCCAACTCTCATTTAAGAATAAGTGAATAAATTTAGATGTGAAATGTTAGATTGTTCACTTCAGAGGTGTTAACACAAATGCATAAGCAATGATATAGATACCTTAATTTTTAAAACTTTTAATTAAGTATATGTAGTCCTATACAAAATTAAATGTTTGTTTTTATTTCAAATTTATCTTAATGTCATCCATTCCTTTAAGACATGCAGAAAGTATCAAAACTCTGTTACACAATTCTGTTTTGTAAAACGTGAAGCTATGCCCTGTTACACAATCTATTGTGTTTCTGGACTCAATATGAATGTTAGGAATTCAGATAGGAAAAATTTTTACCATTATTTTTTATGGGAAAAATTCAAACTCATTCTCTGTTTTCTTGGATAACCCCAACCACTTTAACCAAAAGACACTAAATGATTAGAAAATGGCTATTATCTATTCATTTTTTAGCTTGATGTTAAATTTGAAAAATTCTAATTATCGTACTGACATGCCCTTAATGATTGATTACTAGATATGCTTTAAACAGTAACACAATGAATAATTCTATATGACGATTTTTTATTTGAAATTGAATATGAACTGCATTTTCTTTAATATATAATAGACAACAATGACAATATGATGACACTATGTTTTATATTAAAACATTTATATATAAGAACAGAATAGAAAGTAAACAAATGAGGTAGCAAACTTACTAATGAACTATTAAAAAGAATCTTGTCAGATTGTGGCAAAATTTTATAATAAAAATATAAGTTTATGTTAGGAACTCAGACATAATACCACAGAGCCACTGAGAAACAGTCACTTCCTACTTCTTCTAGTGTGAGTTTTACAAATGTGTTTTGAGTTAATTCATAACAATAGGATTATTCAATTTGGATATTGCATGGATTTGTACATACGTACATACAAGAAAGACATCAGCCGTACATAAAGTGTTTAGCCAGCAGAAAAGAGGGGAAGAAGGAGGGAGAGGAGATAGACAGTAGAGAAAAATAGGATCCCTCTGAATGGTGTACAGTACCCTCTATGTTTGATGTTGGCGTGCAGTTTTTAGGCTGCAAGGCTGTAGTCCTCCGAAGGGTCTAAAAGAAAACCCGAGTGTAACGAACATCAATAATTGAGTGCCACCACAAATAGCTAAGTGTAGAAGTTAGTGCCAAGTGGCTATTAGTAGGAAGACTTATATCTACTTAATACTAATAAAACTGAACGTGCAATCGTGAATCTTGATACTAGTTAACAGCTAGACAGACAGTGCGAAAAGCAAATGAACACAATGACAAACTATACAAGGTGAACGGACCAACAGAGACAAACAAGCAAGACCCCAAAATTTTTATTATTTTTATGTATTTATTTATTTATGTTTTTTTAACATTAACTTACTCATTAATTAAACTAACTGACCATAACCTAGGATGAACCTAATCAGATGACTAAAGTTAACAAACCCTAATCTAATTTAACCTAACCAGAAACCAAGCTAAGAGTCCCTAATATAACTTACAACTAGGACTAACTGAATTTAGACTGAAAAAAGAAGACAGAAAATAAGAATTAAAATACAAAGTTGAAAGGCAGCTATATATTGATAGTTGAAACAAAGCAAGGGAAAGCTAATTGCCATTCATGCCCCCAGAGCGAGTTCTCTCAAGAGCCCCACCAAGGGATATGAATGCGAGTAGATGATGGAACATTGTAAGCATGTGAATGAGTTTACATGGGTTGCAAGGCCAGTTGTACCCTTCAAGAATAACAACTCTCATTAAACTATCCCTGATGTGATTGTAATTGCTTGGATACCAAAGAACATTATTTGTGAGAATTAGGATAGACAGAGTTCAGCTACCAGGATACTAATTCNACAAGCAAGACCCCAAAATTTTTATTTTTATTATTTTTATGTATTTATTTATTTATGTTTTTTTTAACATTAACTTACTCATTAATTAAACTAACTGACCATAACCTAGGATGAACCTAACCAGATGACTAAAGTTAACAAACCCTAATCTAATTTAACCTAACCTGAAACCAAGCTAAGAGTCCCTAATCTAACTTACAACTAGGACTAACTGAATTTAGACTGAAAAAAGAAGACAGAAAATAAGAATTAAAATACAAAGTTGAAAGGCAGCTATATATCGATAGTTGAAACAAAGTAAGGGAAAGCTAATTGCCATTCATGCCCCCAGAGCGAGTTCTCTCAAGAGCCCCACCAAGGGATATGAATGTGAGTAGATGATGGAACATTGTAAGCGTGTGAATGAGTTTACATGGGTTGCAAGGCCAGTTGTACCCTTCAAGAATAACAACTCTCATTAAACTATCCCTAATGTGATTGTAATTGCTTGGATACCAAAGAACATTATTTGTGAGAATTAGGATAGACAGAGTTCAGCTACCATGATACTAATTCAAAAATATATTGTAACCCAGTAATTTTTGCATTATTTTTTTATACTTTTCTTTATCTTAAACTGGATAATTACTGATTATCTTCTAAAAAAAAAGTTTAGAAATAACTATTCAGATTAGGGCATGAACTTGAAATTCTTGTTAAACTTGCAAGTATGTAAGTAGTTGATTTCGACCCACTTTATTTTACAAAAACAAAAAAGTTTAGAAATAACTATTCAGATTAGGGCATGAACTTGAAATTCTTGTTAAACGTGCAAGTATGTAAGTAGTTGATTTCGACCCACTTTATTTTACAAAAACAAAAAAGTTTAGAAATAACTATTCAGATTAGGGCATGAACTTGAAATTCTTGTTAAACTTGCAAGTATGTAAGGAGTCGATTTCAACCCACTTTATTTTGTTTGGGGATTATTTTTAGTTCATTTTTTTATTTATTTTTGGGGCATTTTATTTCAATAAGGATAGACTACCACATCTCACCTGGACAAAACTCTAAATCAAAACTTGCCTCACTATGATGACTGCTGACAGCAAATCAACTGTCATCAAACCGAGGAATGACATCTTGGGGAAGGAGACTTCTAATAGGGAGTTAAAAGAAGGATCTCCAACCCCAAATTGTTACTGAAAATTAAAAACAAAAAAAAATATAAAAGAATAACATAAGGGAGATGACATGACATGGAGAAAAGGTTACTAGAATTAAATGAGTGGTAGGGTTAATTATGTAAATAGAGTCAAGTGGGTGTACCAATGTAATGTCACTACAACAGCACTATAAGAAGAGAGATGAACAACAATCAAACGAGATGAAGGTAAGGATCAAGCGAGGTTAAGGAAAAAGACTTTCAAGTTCATTGACAGAGTAGAAGTTATTGGTGATGGTTAGGCGAGTTAATTTGTAAGAGCATTTTGTGAATTTTCTGTATATAGTCTAGTTTCATATTTCTTGTCAGTTCTTATGGAGATAGTTATAAGATAATTCTAGGTTAATTTGTTAAGTCTCCAAATGTTGGGAAAGTTCTGTATTTATTTGTTTTGATTTGATATAGCATCTCTTTTTTTTACATTTACAAATTTTCTAACTTATTTCTTATTGTACATAGTCAGTCATAAAATAATAAATAGAATTTGTTTTTCTTGTTATGTTTAGTAGTTATTTTGGGCTATTCCTACATTAATAGATTATATTTTGATTGAACAAATTTGTTTGTATATCTTTTTTGCTAGTTCCAAGTCCAGGCCTGGTATCTACCAACTCTCAGTTTATATAATGCACTTTAGGTAATTTCTGGGCTTTCAAAAAAAGGACTTTACAAGTACTTTGCTATTTTAGAAAAAGTGACAATGTACCATACTTGCACATCTAACAAGTTTTAATTTAGATGTAATGGTTGTATATAACAGTTGCAAAATTATAATTGATACAAAGTTTTGATTGGAGTTTGTTTTTTCAGCTAGAAACAGAAAATTTTGACTACAAAATATAAAAAGATGATTGATTAAGATTATCTTATTTGTATACACATAACTGAGTTAAGCTAATTTAAATTAAAAATTAGTACACATTTTTTATTACTTTAAAAAAAAAAACAATCTGATAAATCAAGTGAAACTTTATATAACATTAAGAACTCTGTAAGGTTACAGCTAGCTATACAGTGGGTGATCAGTTAATGAACAGTTTGGATAGCGAACAAATTTGATAACAAGCACTTTTGTGAAAGATTTTTATGATCAGACAACGAACACTTTACTGAACAAACATAAAAAGAATCAATGGAAAATAACGAACACTGATTGATTTTCCCTTGTCTTCAGGTAACAATTTGAAACCTTTTGGAGCATGGAAGACGTCAACATCGACGCTCAATCCGATACCAATCAGATAGTATCCCTTCGAATTTTGAAACTCTCCCTTGCTTTTTGTTTATCTTTTTGACAAATAATTTTTTATAGTCTTTGCGAGACTGTCGGACGAATACTTGTTAAGTTTTGCATCAGGGTTTATTTACGAAAGATGGAAGATGTCCCATCAGATATTCGTTAACGTTTTAATACCAAATTTCAAATTTCATCCGGGCTTTGCATTTAAATAATTTTTTGTGGGCTAGTTGATTTCTGTTCTCTGAATTTTTGTAAGTGCTTTTCTGAAGTTTTTATTTAAAAAAGAAACTGATAATATTATGGAGCATAAAAAAAAGGAGTGTCAAGAACTGTGCTCACCGTAGAAACCAAGTAAGAGATAATAGCCAAGGTAGAAAGTGACATAATATGTCTGATGTTGCTAGGCAGTATGGCTTGAACAGATCTACAGTAGGCACAATCTTAGCTATGAAAGATATATCAAGAAGTCTCAAGCTGCTAATGGAGTAATGAAAATCACATCTGAGAAATAAAGAGCATTTTAGAGCTCATAATGGAACCTGAAACTGATCTGA
>NW_019385136.1:19157-28739 GCF_000671375.1 Centruroides sculpturatus | reverse complement strand
TTTTTCCGCTTGGGAAGCGCAAGTGTGCGCGAGTTTTTCTACGGCGCTTTTCTTTCGTCGGTGAGTTGGTTTTTCTTCTATTTTTAAGTTACTAAGGTGAATGGTGAGGAAACCTTCGTCTTAACTAAACATAAGCCCCAAACAAAATATAATGAAAGCAAAATAAAAGTAAAATAAAAATAAAGCTCAGACTTGGTTCCTTACAATACTAGATGCTCACTTACACCCATTTAGATATAACATATTTTATTAAATTTTCTGATTTTATAACAAGTCAGAGACAATAACAAATACATTTTTATTAGCTCCAAATTATTTGTGACAGAAGCAAATTATACTACTAGAACTTGTATAATTAGACAAAAAAAAATTGTTGTTTGTATTTGAATTAATACGATCTAATGTCTATATTAATGTCTGTATATTTTTTTTAACATTTGCATTATGCTACATTTAATTTCAGAATTTTTGAAGGCTGATATACATTTATTATTTAAACAAGCTAAATGTTTTGTTTTTAAAGTAAGATTTTTGTTATTAAGGAGTTTATTTCTTCAAAATGATTCAGGTTTTCGTTCTAAAGTTCAGAATCTTCCAAAAATAATGCTATTATTTTAAATTATTGTAATTATTTAATTATTATTCAATAAGTATGCAATGTACTTTACATCACTCAATAGAGCAGTCTTTCAAGTTTCATCTCCCATCTAAATTCAAACATCTTGTTGTCTGCAGCTTATAGGAAGTGTCAAGAATAAAAATGGCACCCTCCACAACAGAGAAGGCATTTTGCTAAATCAGAATCACTGATCATTGTGCAATACGAGTAATTTGTAGGAGTCTTAGATATATGGCTGTTGTGGCAGGACTGACAATGAATATGCCTTAGCAAGCATAGAAAGAATTTGAGTGTCAGTCAGATGTGTGCTATGCAAAGTGACTTGCACATATCAAGAAACTGTAATGGGCAATTGTGAAATGTGGACAGTTTTTAGTGCTGTAATGCATGTTGCAACATTGTCAGACAATAATTATGATAATTTAAAATGGTAGCATTCTTTTTGGAGACACTGTATTTGATTTTATTACAAAATAATATATTGTGTGCATTATATTGTCTATATGTATATTTGAAGTTATTTAAATACTAATTTATGATTTTAAATCTTTTATATTAGGTTTAAATTTTGAACAAAAATTAATGTCATTAAGAATTCTTCAAGAAAACAGGATAATTGGCATAACTTCTTCACACACTGATCTGTCATGGTTAGAAAGAATGTTATTCAAATCTCTTAACTTGGAAGTAAATTGTACAAATGAAAATTTCTCATCAAAAGTATATATTTTTATGAATCCCTGGAATCCAATTTTTGGTGGAAATTTCTCAGTGAGATTATTTTCTCCAAATAAAGCAGAAATTAATTTTTATTTTAGGTATGTTGTTTTAAGAANAGGAGTCGTATATGCTTGTCTGCTTGAATAATATAGCGTCTAAAATTTGTCCCGTATAGTATTTTCCTTACAATAAACAGTGTTTAACAAGGAGATGCCTTACGCAATTTTCGGAGTGGGTGTGAGTTATGAGTTTTGGAGCATTTCAGAAAGTAGTATCTTATTTCAAATGTATAAAAATACCGTCGCGTTATTTAGAATGATTCCACATTCTGACATGCAATTCTTTTACAGTAGAGCGTCGTTTATCTGAAAGTCGGTTATCCGAAAGAATTCCAGTCGCCAAATTTAAATTTTCGCTAGTGCTGTGGCGCTGCAAACTTTGGCTATATCTTGGGTTACTCCAATTTTATTTTGTTGGTGTGTGTGTTTTAGCTGGCAGCACTGGCACTTTTGTGTGGTGTTTTTCTGAGGACTGTGTGAGGTGCTGAATCGAACGTTTTTGATACTTGATCAACTTCTAAAGTATATACAAACATCGCTAAACCCGATATAAAATATAGCTAAATACCAACCGAATGCCGAAAATCTATCGGGCTAGTTTTAAGGCTAATTACTAAATGAATTACGTAACCAATTTGGCTCTAGAGGTAAGCGTTAGGCGCCATCACTTTATTTAGTAATTTCATTTAGTAATTAGCCTTAAAACTAGCCCGATAGATTTTCGGCATTCGATTGGTATATTATATTATATATCACTGAATTACTGTGACAATGGTATAGCACTAAATATAGATGCACCATTTTGCCATTACTGCAACAGGTAGCACATAGCACTTGCCTGTATGGAGTATTGTTTTGCCCCTGTACACCATACTTTTCCTGTTAGTCATGCCAATTATATATCTAACTGCATTCAGGAAAAAATTTTTGAATTTAAATAATGTGACTTGCAGTACAAATTGAAAGTTCATATATAGTTAATCTGGTTCTCTTTCTCTTAGGATTTTCATGTCTGGCCTCAACATTACATCTAACTCCATTCTTGAGATTAAGGAAGGACAGTGATGGATGAACAACAGTGTGAATTTATAGGTCTACAGTTTATTCAAATTGCAACCCAAAAAGTACCCTCTGGTAACCAAGTGGTTAAAATTACTAAACACCAGTAGTCAGTTGTGAATTTGCACATGGCCAATGGGCTGGCCACGTGCAGTTTTCTGGGTTTTCTTTGCATTAGTAACACTTAAAGTGAGGTCATCTTTACATAAGTCTTTCCAGGTGCCTCTTCCTTGGCAGATCGCTCAAGTGTCACGCTGCCATAACTAAATAAATCAAACTAGTTCTAATAATTTTTCTATAAACATGATATTTACAAGGACATGCTTAACTACCAGGAAACCTGGACATCCCACTCCTCTCTCTCCTTACTAACTCATAAACCCATTGTCCCAAACTTCTTTCACTGTTACTGCTTAAGATATTCTAATATTCAGCCAAATTAATGCATATGGAACGATTTTAAAGCACAAAGTAAAGCTCGAAATCTTTCTGTGCCAATGTTTATTTTTCCTATTTATTATCATGATGACTGCTTCCTTCAAAACTTCCTGTAGTTGTAGCCTGTGTAATGTGCACTTTATTCACATGTTGAGTCTTGCTGTCAAATCTTCCGCTATTACATCTTATGCTGCAACTTTCAAAAGTTTGCTTTACTTAGATGTTTTTGCTGAGCTCTACTTTTTCAATCTGGTTTCACCAGATTTTTTTATAGGATCACATAAAAGCAATTATTCTTGCATTTTTACAAGATTTTCTCATTTAAACAAGTCTTACATCAAGCCTTTCGAATGTTAAGGTTAGCAACTTTGATCACATGTGGGGCTATCACAACCTATCCAACATGGATCTCTTTTCAAATATTAACAGTAAATCAGTATTAAGTAGTAGTAATTGACCATCCTCTCTCCCAGGAACAGGACAACTACTGCTTTTGGTCAAATTAACTTCAACCTCCATCTGCAACAGCTCCTTCTTCTTATTGGACCCACTGATATAGTGGTGTTGAAATAGGAAAATTACATAATATGAGGTTACTGGTCTGTACAAAATATGATTTAAGTGGTTTTTGAGGGTGCTGAGTTTAATTATTTGGTCCATTTTTTACAAAATTTGATTCAGTGGCAGATTACCATTTGATATTCAGCTGTGAATGAAACAGTTTGTTAGTGCTAACATCAGAAAAAAATACAATATCTTAACTTATTTAAGATATTGTATTTTTTCTAATGTTAGCTCTAACAAACTGTTTCATTCACTTTTTTAAGATATCGTATTTTTAGTTGGTGTCTACTTGACCAATGAAATTGTGCCATTTGTACCATCTGAGTATCATGATAAATGTTATAATGGTATGCTAAAATAACCAAACTCTTTATATGGTTTTCATTTTAATATTTGTTATATCATAGTATTTGTTTTGTATAACTACAAAGGTTATCTTACATAAAAGTTTACCACACTGAGTAACCAATCTAACACATTTTTAAAATTCTTTAAATTATGTACAGTAGAGGAAGAAATTTTTAAAATGTGTTAGATTGGTCACTCAGTGTGATAGACCCTTATGTAAGATAACGTTTGTAATTATATAAATCAAATACTATAATATAACAGAAGGGTTAGAAGTACGAAATAATCTAATAATCTTAATGTTTGTACTTATTTTTTGCCTGTGCAATGCTGGGCTTACCTGCTAGAAAAATCATATACAGTAGAACCTCCATTATCCGGATTTTCGATTATCCGGATTGTTCAAAATAAACAAAAATTTTACAAATTTGCTGATCTGCACTTGGCGAATTACGACACTGTTTATGTACGTGACGGAATGCATAACTTTTTTTGTTTCAACAACGTCTCACCCAGCACAGTGGTCGTAAACTCTTAAATATATTTTACGTAGTTTTAATAAATATATAAAAAAATTTTTGTGAATTGTCTTAAGGATTGCTGATGGTGTAGAAATGAAACGGCGGAAAGACTGACAGAAGCGAGGTTCTCACCTTTGTGAAAATGTAGTATTTTTTAATATATTTATTAAATGTAATTAGCGCCGGCCATGTCTTTTTACTAATTTTACGTAGTAATAAAAATATAACTTGACATACGTATTTATAAATAATTTATATTCAAATTACATCATTTCTATGACCAAGGGCGGCGTAAGGCATGGACGACGTGGGCCACCGCCTATGCCTCGCGGTCCGAAGGGCCTCGCGCCTCGAAGGTTTATGCATTACTTAAAAGCCGCGAACGCGACGAAAAAATTTTACTCGTCATAAAACGATAAATAGTTTGTCAAATTTTTATTCATAAAAATGCAGTTTCAACTGCTTTTTATTTTATAAAATCCGTCTTCTTGCGCCACCAGAGGGCCTTTTAAACAATAGGTGGTCTGTTAGCGTTGGTCAGTAGTAGTCCAAATTCAATACGAACGTTTGTTTCTTGAAAATTTGATCACTATTTAAATACAGTATTTACTTTTAATATTGCCGATATGTCATCGAAAAGAAAACGTGTTCTATTATCATTAAAAGACAAATTAAAATATTTGTTTCGATTATCTGGATTTTTCCTTATCTGGACTACCTTCATCCCCAATCAGTCCGGATAATCGAGGTTCTACTGTATTGGTAATTTGATGTTTATTGTATTTATAGTAATTTAATTAGAGATTAATTATTTATTTATTATATTCGTTATTTATTTATGAATTATTTACTTTAATTATTCAATTACATTATGTATTTCATGATTATATTTATTTTTTTTTTTAACTGTCTCCATTTTGTGGGCTCTAAGATGGCCTACTTTTAGCATGTCCACTGTTGGTTCAACAAGATCCTTAATAGGGCAGCCAGATAGTGAAGGCAGGGCCCAATATATCTGGACAGTATTCTCCCAAAAAATTTCTGGGGTTTTTGACTTGTCCAGAATCAATCATGGGACCCCAGAGTGGTAGGCTGCTGCCTTAACAGCTTGACCATCTGGTCTCATGGTTTTATTTTCACTTATTACTTGTTTGTTTGGCTTTTCTGTTCACATTATTCAGAATTAAAAAGTTTCTGATGATGTAAATTATATTTTTTGTTTAAATTTAATGATATAATAAAAGCAATTTTATAATGATAATTTCTGGATTTTGAATATATTCTGGCTTTTTTATGTTATTAGGTTCTACATGAAAGTGTATCATAGTTCACTTAAAATTCTTTCTTGCCAATATAATATTGAAACTTTATATGATTTTATACTGTTTTTATTCCATATTTTACTATATTTATATCTCAAATTAATTAAATTTCAAAAAATTTGAATATTTTAGGGAAACGACTCAACTTCTAATTTTTATTCATTGGCTTCAAGATTTGCTTTCCGAAGATATTAATATTCATGCTGTCAAAAACGTTATTAACGTCGATAAAGAAAATCCAAATTTGAATTCATCATTAAAAGAAGAATTACAATTAATATTATCTTTTGTACATGAAAATTCTGTTAAAAACAGTGAAAGTTGCCAACTGGATGCACAATTAAGTCACATGTGTTTAGATAATGCGGTGTTAGATTTTAAAGAGTATTGCAATTTCAGATTTAAGTTACTAGAAAAAGAACTTGAAACTGATGAAATTGTTGCTCAGTTGAGTTTATGAAGATATTTTAATTCTTGTATTTTATGAATTGTAATCTTTGTAAATTATTTTTATATTATAAACTGTAATAAATAATAATGTAAACAGTTTTTTATACGTTAAATAGTTTTATATGAAAAGAATAATATAATTATACTGGGTGATTTGAAAGTTTCCATACAAATAAGTGGAAATAAAATAAAATTTAATATTTTTTCTAATTATAAGAAAAGTGGAAATTTAAAATATTATTTTACTGTTAATATTTAACTTTGGTTATGACCTTCAAAATTGTGTACTAGAGCAATGCTGGAGTACAGTATGTTATCTAATATTTCTTTGTCTGGAAATAGGTTGTAAATTTTAATATGTTTTCTACATAATTAAATCGTTTCAGATATAGGATGTTCTCCTTGAATGTTTGTAGTTTTGTGAATAAATATGTGTCGGAGAATGTCTGTCAACACTCCAATTTTTATGTGCATACACTTGAAAGAGCCTGTCACACGGTGACAATTTAGACATGCATTGCCATTACTGGGACCCCATTTCTTAGTCTGCCCAATTGTGAGGTTAGCTGACTGGGGTAGAAATGTCAGGACAATTGAGTGGTCAACACTGTGGTGTGGGAGTGAAAATACTCACTGAGGCAGGTTTTCCATCTTTTAACCCATTTATTATGTACACAAAAGTTTCTTACAACATTTTGCAAAGTTGCGATGTAACACAGCTCAGGGAGTGAATGAAATGTCCACTCAAGAGTCTGACATTCAATTAAAATGCCTCAATGTCCTTGACTTAATAAAATATAAATTTTTGTCTACAAGTACATATCTTCTAATATCAGGACTTATTATACTGGCTTTACAGATAATGCTACAGATTTTCACAGAAAACAAAATAAAATAAAAAATTGTTTTCTGTGAAACTATGTAGCATTATCTGTAAAGCCAGTATAATAAGTCCTGATATTAGAAGATACATACTTGTAGATGAAAATTTATATTTTAGTCTGATGTTCAGTTCACAGTTCTCCTTTCAGTTCCTCAATGTCGTACGTTGCGATCAACAGCCCGAGGCGTGCGGCACAGCTTCAGGCGAAAGTCTCCGGAGAAGGGCGAATCTGGGCAAAGCAAGACATCATAGGAGAGTAACGGTAAGTCCCAGGAGTCAACAAATCTATTGCTGCTGATCTGCAGGATTGCAAAAATCCTGAAGTGGAGAACCAAGAACGTCATGTCCTTGATTTGTGCGGTTTTATAAGTTTTTCCCTAAAGCCACCTTTTCATTGGTCTCTGCTCGTCATCTGGTGACAATTCGAAACCGATCAGAGGGCGCGGGAGAGATCAGTTTTGCAACTAAAAACGACTCCTCTCCAGCCACATTTCCCTCGACTTTAGTCTTTTCTATTGTTTTAGTAAAAACTTTCATTGTTCAATCAGGACATTTAATTCTCCCTATTCGTGTCTGAAAATGGAGCTCTATTTCTCGATAGAGTGGTTACCTTTGGACGTTCAAAGTGGCTTCCGTCTGGTACCTCACACAATCACCCAACATCATCTCTGAACTTTTTTCTTTGTGGGCATGTCAAAGATCATGTATATGCTACAAAGGTGCCACACTTGAGAACCCTGCATACAAGAACTGCATATGCTACTAACATTATTCCAAACATGCTAGCTCAGATGTGGGCCAAAAATCAAGTACAGATCAGATGTCATACTTTCCACATCAGGAACATATGTGGAAATATACTGATTTCGTGTAGTAACTTACTTTTTTTAGATGCATTTTCTATTACATTTTCTATATTACTGTATTTGCGTTTCTTTTTCCAATATTAATCCATAGAATTAGTCATTTAAGGGGAACACCTGTATAATGAAACTAATTGGAGCAATTTTAGAAACAGTTTTGATTCAATGTTTTATGCAAATGTTATCAGATTTTTATATTGTGTTAATGTATGTTGTATTAATGTCTTAAAATATATTTAATAAAATAATATACAGTTTTAAATATTTAAAAAAATTAACATTTATCAGAAAATTAATATGGTAGAGTCCCCATTATTTAACATAATGTGGATCTGAAGATATATCAGATTGTTAATAACTCAGATAATGCAGAAAATGTTTGGTAAGATTATTAAATAATAAATTGAACTTGGATGCTTGTAACTGTATTCTACTCTTAGGTTACACTTATTACATAATTACTTTTAAACTATACAATAAAACATTTTAATTTTACTTACTAAAATTAAATGTAAACCAAATATGTAATACATTGCACCTTTAAAAACACTACATAAAAATCCAGCAATCAGTTGTTTAACTTTCCCGGCAACATTTTAAATTTTTAATAAGTAACTATTCTCACCATATATTACAATGGGCAGACCACGCCTGATTTCTCTGATAGCTCTTTCTACTTTATTTTTACTTTGATTTACTATAAACATCTTTACCAGTGGTGCCATCCGTTAAGATATTTTATTAAAAAGAAATTATTATATTTTTAATTGTTATGAAATGGCAAAACACTTAATTTTGAAGGTAGGGATGAGTTTTACAAAAAAAATTGTAAATGCTATTTCTAATCTAAATGGCGGCCATTTTTTCCGGAATTTCGTTGGAACACAAATGCCTACAAAACTCCCAACAGCTGTTTATTACGTTCCCGTAGGTGGCCATCGTTCGGAGGTTCGACCGTATATAAAAGTTCTTTTTAATATATGAGAATTAAGACAAATATATCGAAATTCTGCACATCAGAAAAATATTATTTTCTGAACTATATGCAAAATGATACAATTATACTTTGAAATAATACTCTTTCAAAGATGTTACATTCCTTCAGTTCTACATCAGACCAATTATTTTTCAGTTCGATAAGTAGAGTTATTTTTTCAATATGGTTACCATAATGTAGGGACTTTAACCGACTTTCAAAGTAAACTCGGGTCCTATTTTTCACATATTACAAATACGGTGTAGTTCTCCAGTTAGAAGTTTTTATTGAATATAATAGAAAGAATTCTTTAAACATACATCGTGTAAGAATAAAGATTAAGAGTTCAAAATCGTTGGATTTACTGGTATTATTAAATACTTAAAATTATAAATACGTAATTAATTAACTAAGAATCCCATCAATTTGTCGATGATGGATAAATGGCCGGTTAAAACATGGCGCGTAATTTCCTGGAGAATATTTTTGGCAATTGGTTTTTGTCATTCAATCCTACTGATGTTTAGATCTAACATTAAGCAGGCAAACACGAACAGTAACAAAAAAGAACTTTATTAGAAAAGGTTAGAACTGTCACAGACATCCTCGGGCAACACCCGGACAAAATCCAACGAACTTTCGCGCCTTTTCTTTTTTGACGTTGCCAGCCACTCTTGTTGGCAAGTGTTGCCAGACAGAGTTCGTGATCTTGGCAAGTGTTGCCAGACAGTGTTCAGGATCTCTGGCGCTGGCGGCCACA